>NC_026001.2:8809310-8863067 GCF_000442705.2 Elaeis guineensis
CTACACAAATGATCAAAACAACCCGCTGGATTATGCCCAAAATGAATCATAAAAGCTCTCAGCCGTTGGATCATCACCGGGAGATCAATCCACCGTCTGATCGTGCTTCGGTCCACAGAATAAGCCGTAGACCACGAGAATCGAGTAGGAAACATCACCCGATCTATGGTGGACCGTGAGAAATTGAGGGAAAATGCCCCCTCAATCCACATGCCGACCATGGACTGCCCGGTCCACCATGGACCGGATATCAGGGAGCTGAGCCAGCGCGTGCATGCGCTTGGGCCTGGGCCGCACCTGCGCCGTTGCGCCTGGGCTTGGGCCGCACCTCCGTGCAAGCGCCCGAGCCTGGGACGTGCTCCGCATGCTGCGGCCGGCTCTGCGCCCCCGAGCCGCATGCTGCCATGCACTGCCGCACCACCGCCAGCTGCCGTCGGTCCTCCGCCACTCCGAATTTCATGTCAACTTCAATCGAGCGTATCTTGATCATCCAGACTTCGTTTGAGGTGATATTGAGCTCGTTGGACTCCGTTCGTCGTTGCGGACCTTATTGTGGACTCAATATAGATCAATCTCGAGGCATCAAATTCTAAACAATGCAAGGCATCAAGCAATAATAATACTGTTCCTTTTTTATTCTACGAAGGAAAGAGTAGTTTCATTGCTAAAAATTGAAGAAGAAAAAGCTGAGCGATATATTAAATATTTGTCCTATCATTAAGTATGCTATATGCTCTAATGTGATTCGGCAGTGTGCTCCATATTAATTTTATGGCACCATACATGGTGCACAAAGACTTTCTTATCGGTAGAAACCAACTTCCAAGACACCAAAAATTCCAAGCCCAAAAAGTCCACTAGAAGCTAGCGAGGTGAAAGACACTTTCAGGATAAAGACATCTCTGGCATCGCTATTTTTCCCTGCATGAAATTCTTTATGCACCGTGAGAGCATAGAAAATCCGACGTGGAGCACATCGTCTCGTTCGAGGTTCATATAGTCATCACTTTTCAACATGCATTTAATACCTATAGATTGTCTTTTTCGTTTAAAAAATTTGTATGATGAAAATACTCCTGCCATTTGGTTATATACCGCTTCACAAATTATGATATCCCAGCACTAAACAAAAAATCAAAGGCACTAACCCTTCTACAATATTTTTCTGTCATCCGTGGCCTAAATTATGACTCTCAGAATGTCATAATACGCTATATAGGAAAAAAAGATGAATATATGTGGAACAGAATTATGACATCTTTTTTTAAAAAATTATGACATCTTTTCATAAAAATTATAACGTTACGGTACTAAATAAAAAAATCGAAGGGAGGTATCATAATTTTTTTGAAGGAGTGCCATAATTTTTGTGAAAATGTTATAATATGTCGTAATTTTTCAAAGATAAGAATATCATAATTTTTTGAAGAGGTATTATAATTTTTGTGAAAAATATCATAACTAAAGAACAAAAAATATTTTATCATATAAAATTTTTAAATAAAAAAATAATTTATAAATATTAAATATAATAAAAAATAATGACTATACACAACGATCACACTCCACGTCAGATTTCGGCACCGCCCACGGTCCGTAAAGAATTTCTGTTTTCCCTGCTTTTCCATCTTCGGTAAACCACCAAGTCAAGCTTCACTTTCTCTTCTTAAATCCCCCACGTAGCTTTCAGCCCGTTCCAAACGTCTCGGAATCGGAATCTGTTTTAAAGACTGCAGGCTCCGTCAGTCAACTCTGACCCCAAAGAAAAATCCACACGTTTTCCGCTTCTCTTTCCTTTCAATTCTCCAACCATCCCAGTTTGGGATTGCATTTGCTCGCAGAATTTTTGAAAGTAAGCTTTTGCTAGTAAAATTTTAATAAAAAAATTATTTATTATTTAATAACTATATTTTCAAAACATCATAGAACTTTAAAATTTATTTGGCAACTAAATTAAAAAATTATTTTAAATATAAGAAAATAATATAAATTATACATAATATAATAATCATATATTAGTATAATATAATATAATTTAACATAATATATTATCTAATAATATAATTAATATTATATGATAGTATAATAAATAATTATATAATATATTTATTATTTTGTTAGTTCAAACAAATTTCCAGGGGCTTTTGAAAGTGCTTTTAGAGTAAGGTTAAAGTATATCTTTCAGATAAAAAAAAAGCAGCCGCTTTCTCCTGCAAAAATCCATCGTTGGATCATCAAGGATCACTTTGACAGTTGTGCAGGTAAATAAATGATGGTGTGCAAAATATTTTAAAATATATATGATAGCTGTGATTGAAATCAAAATAGATATAGATCGGATATCATATATTTATTTTATTTTTATTTTAAATAAATATAAATATAATTTAAATATTAAAAATATAAATATAATTATAAATATAAATTAGATAATTAAAATTTATAACTAAGAATCAAAAATATTACTAAATAGATGATAAATCGAATTCAATAATATATAAATTATATGATTATATATTTTTTAAAAATTAATAAATATTATATAAAATTATATAGAATTACAGTAGATTTGATATTTGGATATGGATAGATAGTTGGTCCATCTATTTTTTTGTAGAATGTGAATACAAATATGAATATTAATCGGTTCTCAAATTTTTTATTTTATTTAAATTATTTTAATATAAAAAAATTAAAAAAAATAAATTTAATAGATATTATCTATATTATTTTTATCCTAAATGAATGGTCCAACAACGACATGTGTCAGATAGTGAACCCTTCTTTGTGTCAAAGGTACAACAACCCCCATGTTTTAGAAAAATATTTTAAATTGAAATTTTTAAATAAAAATTTCAGATTCGGATAAGACTAGAAAATTTTTTAGATTTTTTTAATCAAACACGCATGCATTGCTCACAAATATCTTTTTTTCTTTTTTCTCTTGGTATTTAAGGGAGCGCATTTGGCACCTGCTCTCCTCTGGTTCATTCGTACGTGCCCTTTCTCTCGGTGTTCTGGTCTCTGCGAAGTCTCCATTTCGAGTACAACGTTTTTCTGTTTTTTTTTTTTTTAAGAAAAAAACTCATCGAGGTGGTGGCAGCTATCTTTGCAAGATAGCTAGCTTCATATACGAAGGAGATTTGAGTCCAGGATAGGTAGGTTAAGCTCTTCTGTCGCAACAAAACCAGGAGAAATGGAGAGGTATGCTCGTGTCTTCTTCCTTCCTTTATTCCTCTTCTTGTGTTGTTTCTCTTTCCTTCTTTGTTTATGGTTGGCTGCCAATTCGTCCCAACTAGTCCCCAGTACAGAGGACATCATGACTAATCTCTCTAAGAGCCTCCCAACGTCTCAAACTATTGGGGTGTGGAACACCATAGGACACTGCCGTTGGGTTGGGGTGACCTGCTCCCCTCCGCCCTCCTCCGTTGTGACCGCTCTCGCCTTGTCCGGCTTCGGCCTCTCCGCCAACTCCTCCTTGGTCGCCCGCTTCTTTGACCTCCTCTGCCGCCTACACGACCTAAGTCCCCTCGACCTCTCTCTGAACTCCCTCACCACCATCCCCAGCTCCTTCTTCTCCTCCAACTGCAGCGGGCTCTCGGATTAGAGTCCCTCAACCTCAGCCACAATGTTTTCACCGGTCCTCTGCCTAGTTTCTCGGGTTTTGGGGCTTTGCAGTCCTTGGATTTATCTTATAATTCTTATACGGAGCCTTCGATTCCGGGCTGGAAAAGCTCACCAGATTGAAACTTCTGAATCTTTCCGGCAATTTCTTCAACGCTACCATCCCAGCTCGAGTTGGTGGTGCAACAGGTCCGAGCTTGGAGGTTCTGGTGCTCTCCGCCAATGGTTTTCATGGCGAAATCCCCGAACGGATTTTTGACTATGAGAACCTCACGTTGCTGGATCTCAGTCAAAATATGCTAACTGGGTCTCTTCCGGATGGGATCGAGAGGCTTTCCAAGTTGGAAGTTCTCCTCCTTTCTTCCAATCTCTCAGTGGGGAATCCCAAGTGGTTTGGCAATGATCAAGACCCTGTCTCAGTTCACTGCCAACCAGAACCCATTTCAGTGGCTTGATTCCTCGTGGAATTACTACTCATGTGAGTGTTTTGGACCTCAGCAATAATAGTCTCACCGGGGAGATCCCATCAGACCTCCTGTCGCCGCCGAATTTAGAGTTTGTGGATCTCTCCAGCAATCTCCTTGAAGGACCCATACCTGGGAATTTGTCACAAAGCAGGCTCTACCGTTTGCGACTTGCGGTAACAAACTTAATGGAAGCATTCCATCAACAATTGGGAAGCTTTCCAGTTTGACATATCTAGAGTTGAATGACAATGTATTGGGTGGAGAGATTTCATCTGGGTCTGGGGGAACTTGTAAGCAAACTGATGCTGGTTGGACTATCTTCCAATCAGTTGGCAAGGGCATTTGACAAGGAATTGGGTTACCTTGGAAGCAACTTAGTGGGTCTTGGGAGCTTCAAGACAAACAGATCTTACGTGGAGAAATACCTGGAATGAACTCCTGAATTTCGTATGAATTTGAGCATTCTTGATCTCAGCCAGAACTTGCTCACTGGTGAGATACCTCCAGCAATTTCCAACTTAAGCAAGCTTTCAGTTCTGAATTTACGAAGCAACAGATTCTATGGTTCATACCTGATAGCATCAGTAGCTTCGAGTATCTGGCAGAACTGCAGTTAGGAAACAACAAACTGAGTAGACCACTTCCGAGAATGCCCAAGAGCTTGAGGATAGCTCTGAATCTCAGTAGCAACCTCTTCAGTGGACTCATACCTCCCTATCTTGGTGATTTATCTCAGTTGGAAATTCTCGACCTCTCAAACAATCATTTTCGTGGTGAAATTCCGACCTCTCTTACTACAATTCAAAGCCTGATAGAATTGGATCTCTCTGATAATCAGCTTTCTGGAGTGCTTCCGAAATTTCCTTCATTTGTCAAAGTCATAGTCACGGGAAATAAGGATCTCATCATCTCAAATTCAAGCCCTAACACCAACACAACTTCAAGTTACACTGAAACTAAGATAAAAATTTTCTGATGTCTTTGTTATGATTGAGGCTTTTATTGGAGGCTTCATTGTTTCCATCTTAGTGGCTGCGGTTATCCAAAAGTTCTTGAATCGGGGAAAAAGTAACCACCAAAATGCAAGGAGACATGCTTTGCACTCCAACAGACCTTTCCCTGAAAACTCCATTGAGAGATTGAGAAGGTTCCAGCACTGGCAATACGCCAGAACCTCAGCTAACAAATGAAAAATATGATATGTTCACATGCAAAGGTAGTAAGAATCCAAGAAAAGCAATTTTGCTCTTTTGCATGGGATATTTAGTGTATTGAAAGCTCCAGCTACATTGCTTCCTAGACCACATTTCCAAATGATTAACTGTTGGTGAATGTTTCCAATTATAGAGAATAAATTTCACAAGATAGAAGAAAATAACTGTGTACATCCTGTAAAAACCTGTCCTGCCGACCTTTTTGGATATGGTTGAAGGACTAAATATGATTGTGATGTTTACTCTTGGATTTTCTCAACTCAGAAGTTCTAGTACTTTTTTTTTTTTCCTATTCAACTATTTTTCAGAAATTATGAAAACATGCAAGTTCCAAGTTGTCATGCATGAGTGGAAGGCTTCTGTTTTCAGCTTGAAGTGGGCACCATAAAACTTTTTGGTGCCAAGATAGTGCAATTATGCAAGTAGAAGTGCTAACCACACATGCAATGAGATGCCTAGATCAGACAGCAGGTAGGCATCCCTACAAACAGAAGCTTTCGAATGCTATCTTTTGATAAATGGAGACCGTTATAACCCATGAATCTCTGTTCCCTGAAATAATATGGACGCATGATTTCTTTGGTTTTGTTTTTTCTTTGATAAGCAATATAGCTATACAAGTTCAAATCCCATCAGTGGTACTTATCACCTAATCCAAGCTACACTAGATCAGGCCACTCTTACGGGATCTTCTCGTTTCATAGTGAGCCAATTAGCTGCAACATTTTTTTGCAACCAATTCATGTTGCTCATTAGCTTGTAAGATGAGAAAATTCACCAGACAGGCTAACAACTGCTAGAGACATGGCTTGTATCAGTTAAGAATATCGACCAAATTTAGGCAATAATCGAGAATGATGATATTACTGAAAACAAGTGAGAGTGGTAATAGCTTAAATTTGATTACTGTTCATAGACTGCATATACGTCCCTTTTGTTTTTGTACAGCCTTCTCGGTGTGATCATTGAGGTGACAAATTGCCTGTGACACTAGGAATCCTGATCACAGCCATTCAAGAACCAATTGAGCTTTTTTCATGCTTCCCCAAATTTCTAAGATGCCACAGTATGAACACTTTGCCACTTATGCTGGTCATGCTTCTTGCCACATATCACAGTCCTTGCAAAATACTAGGCATACTCGTTGCTGGACAGGATCCATCATCCACTACCAATCAGAAAAGAAAGAAATCGTTGGTTCTTGCCACTGTCCTTAAACCAAGATACGAAAATATAGTTCTGCTAAAGTTGTTGTTGCTGAGAATCTTCAAGTAAGTTGGCATTTCTGGAGCAATGCTACTTTGTTCGTTATTTCCTGATCAACGTTCTGCCAATACCTGTCAAAATAGCAAACCGAAAAAGTGTTTATACTGTGACTTCAAATATGAAAGCTCCGGTGAGTTGTAAAATTCAAATGGAATTTCGCCAATGAGCAAATCGTGTCCGCTATTCAGCACAACTGGGTTTAACTATTTGCTGAATTCATTAGAAATTTCTCTATAAAAGCTGTTTATTTGAAGCTCCAAGGACTTTAATTATTTAAGATGACCCGACTATAGTGGCAATGTTCCTTGTAGTTGATTCAAAGCTAACTTCAACACCATTAGGTTTGTATGGTTTCGCAGCTCCCATGGAAATTCTCCATCCAATTCATTGCTGTCAAGAACTAGCATCACCAAATCGGAGAGCTGGCTGACTGTTGCTCGACAGCTTCTGTTGAGTGAATGCTTGCCGGCGAGGAGTTTAAAATAAAAGAACTGAAACAGTTTCAATCAAGGAGCCTTTTGAGCTTTCTTCCAATAATTTAATGACAGAAGCACTCCAAGTTCATCCATGATCAAATCCTCAACTTTTCTGAAGCTGTTCAAACAACATCGCTGGTTTGATTCCTCCAGTAACTACCATATTTGGACCCTAGCTACAATAACCTCAGCAGGGAGATCGCAATAGACCTCATCTGAAATCCTTGGAGTATGTGGATTTCACCAGTAATATCCTCCAAGGGCCCATCCCAAAAATTTTGTCTTCAGGATAATGTCTTTTGTGGCTCGGCACAAATTCGCTTACTGGAAGCGCATCCAAGAACAATCGAGCAGCTTTGCAAATTGGAGAAGCTAGAGCTTGACCGCTATGGATTGGATGGAGAGATTTTCATGAGAGAAGTGGAATCGTAAAATCCAATGGTATTGCACCTAGCTTCGAATTAGCTATAAGGAATATGGCCACTGGAGTTGGGTTATCTTAAAGAGTTCTTGGAGCTTCCATTGGACAATCTCAGTGGAGAAGTTCCTTGCGAGTTTGGCAAAATTGATGAACGTGAGGGTGCTGCACCTTGGCCGCAATTTGTTCCCAAGTAAAATACGCTTTGAGTTTTATGACTTACAGCAGCCTCCACACTTAAATTTTCAGGATAGGTGTTTACTGGTTCAATACCTCGTATAATTCTGATGGAATCTCTTGTATTACTCGAGTTAAGAAACTACCAACTAAAGAATTGTACCATCTTACCCAAAAAAAAATTGTACCTTTGTATCTTGGTTATTTATCTGAGTTAAATATTATTGATATCTCAGACAATAATATTTATTTGAATTGTACCTGACAGAATTGGTGCTTTCTGACAATCAGCTGCCTAAAGGACCTCCTAATTCCTCCGTTCATCAAAGTTATTACGACTGGGAATAAGAATCTTATGATCTCACTTGCAGGCCCAAAGACACTGCTCAAGAAGAAAAATTCAAATGCTACAGTTACAACTATAATTGCTGCTGGTGGCTTCATTGTTTTAAATCTTGGCTGTTGCGGTGATTCAAAGATGCCTGAATCAAGTAAAAAATAAAGAAATGCAAAATACCGGACCTCTCCTTGAATCTCTATAGGGATACTGAAAAGATTTCACCATTATGATTATATAAAAAAAAAAATTAGATGAGTAAAAAATTTAAAAAAATAAAAATATCTCCTCAATTTAGTCTAGTCTTACTTACATCCTCTATACTTTAAAAAATATAAAACTGTTTCTTCTAGTTATCGATACATTTCAATATCATTCAGTTGTTTACTTACTAACAAATGGTATTAGTTTTCTCCCTTAATTGATGGAAATGCCTCTCACTCATATGGAAGGGATTATCAGTGAGAAAGAGGCGGAGGTAGAGAGAGCTATCCTGAAGGGAAAGGATAAGATTGTGGAGGTCGATATGGAGAGAAAGGATGGCATCGAAGGCATTATGGATGGAATTGAAGCAAGAGAGGGTGAGGAACGGAAGGAGGGGAGAGAGGTTGCTAGCAATGAATGGATAGAGGTAAAGAGAACACCGTGAAAGAGAGGGCTTATGGATAGTCTTGGAGGAAGTGGATGATAAGGAGAAGAAGAGAGTGAGGAAGGGAAGGGGAAAGAATGGATTATTGGTGAGAATGGACAAAGGTGAAGAGGGCTATCATAGAAGGATAACACTTATGGGTGGATTGGAAGGAAGAAGAGGATGAAGAGGAGAAGTAGAAGTAGATAAGGAGAAAGGAGAGGGAAGAAGGGCCACTGGCAGAGAATGGATGGAGATTAAAAAAACTACCATGGAGGGGGAGGGCTCATGGGTGACCTTGGAAGAACTGAATAACAAATAGGAGAAGAGGATAGGGAGGAAAGAGAGGGGGAAGAATGGGTTGCCGATGAGAAGGGATAGAGATGGAGGAGATGGAGGAGGCCACTGTGGAGGGGGATAGCTCATAGGTAGCTTAGAGCAGGAGAATGAGGGAGAAGAATGGATGAGAAAAGGGGACAAAGGAAAATGGAGAGGTCACTGGCGAAGAATTATTGGAGGTGGAGAAAACCACTGTAGAGAGGAGGAGAAGTGGGTGACGAAGAAGAGGAAGGAGAAAAGGGGTCGCCAATGAGGAATGGGTGGAGGTGGAGGGAGCCATCATGAAGAAGGAGAAATGGAAGAGGGAGGAGGAGGGAAAAAGATATTGGTGACGAAGGAGAAAATCAATCTGAGAAGAGGGAGGAGATAAAGATATTTTCATCATTTTATAAAATAATAATATCATGTGATAATCACGTGATATCATTTCGTTAATGAAGATAAATGCTAGATCATATTAGAACATATCGATCATTAAAAAAATCAATTTAACACATTTAAAATACAGATGGTGTAAATGAAATTGAACTAAAGTTGAAAGATATTTTTATAATTTTCTTCAAAAAACAATAATACTTCGTTGATAGCAGCATATCATATCAATCTAAATAAACAATCTTGCTTTTTTATGTGCATGTCAACTATTTTCTATGCATTTATTTGGCAGTTTACAAATGTAAAACACCATTTTCAAATCTAGCATATCTGGCTTGCGAATTATATTAAAGTGGTTTTCTTTTGAACCGTTCTCCAAAAATCTAAGAAACTATATTTGATCCACCTCGCAATGCATGCATCAAAGAAAACTAGTTAGTTTAAACCTCAACACTGCCTTCCAAATCTCAAAATAAGGACCAAAACAAGGAATTCAAAAATGGCAAGCTGCTGCTACACCGAGCTAGCCAAGAATTTTCCCTCTCAGACTACATTATACAAGATGAGAATTTGGACCCCTTTTAGATGGAGTACTCCACCTTCGTCCTTAGAATTGAAGCCCTTGAGGACCTCTAGGTTTACCAGGTTTACGTGATAGAAGAGGAGGGTTACAGGGTCAAAGAAAATGTAACAATTAACGACCCTCAGGGAGGTTGCTCGATAAATCATAGAGAAAAAAATCATATAGAGTCGGAAATGCGACGGAATAAAATAAAACTTGTGCGGAATCGGTTCAGGCACTTGTAGCTTCACCATAATATCCAGATGCATCAATCATCGCGTAAAAGTGGAACTTTTACAATGTAACCAGACTAACCTACATTAGATGGTTCATTGGAAAAGACAATCCTCTTGTTGTTGTGAGCATCTTGTGACTTAATGATTGTGAGGAATTCTGACAGAAAACGACTCTTGCCACAAAAAAAAAAAAAAAAAAACCGTAGTGATGATTGTTTAAAAAAAAAATTATTTTCCAACAGTCCCCGGAACCATGCAAGGTCCACCCTCTAATCAATGTTTTGGAGACAATTAGTCAGTTTAAATTTAGGCCAGCACAAACTTTGGATCCCAGAATGAAAACAATACTAAATTGATAACATTTTGGTGAGTATCCAACCAAGGCAGCATAATCTTTTGCTATCTAAAAGTGTTGCCAGATCAAAGATTAAGACAGTGAGCTTCCTAGCAAATGAAGCTAAAAACATTCAAGACAAACTGTTGTCATCCGCATACATATGTACCAATTTATCTCCCAGAAGGGTGAGTGCCTAATGCTTCAGTAGGGCGTCCAAATATACCACCTGGATCTGACTACAAAAAGAATACAGGACTTCCCGTACATGCAAGATGACAGCCGAGGTGCCCCAAACGTGGAGAGTTGGTGGAGCAGATCAAAAATCACAAGCATAAATACATCATGGTGATCGCAACGATTCCTGACGCTTCAGTGGGATGCCTTCGGGAGTAGGACCATCCTCATCAGCATGCTTTGGGAGTCGCATTGAAAGAGATGCTGTTCCACCTGTTAGAGCACAGAAAATAACCATCTTGAATAGGTTTGAAACAAGTGGCCTGTTGGGATACCCAAATATATACAGAAGACATACCATCAACCATGTCCTTTGTTCTGTGAAGGAGAAATGTCCCAGAGAGGATCGTCACAAAGCCACACATCTCTGTAACAATTTGTGTTGGATTTTGCCGATCCCAATCCTGTAAATTCCAGAATAAAATAATGCAATCTAACCTAGTCATCTTTTAAGAAAATCACGGAAGGCATACCATCGCATTCAACATTGTGCATGACAAATAAGTATAGAACAAGAAACTCAATTGCCTGTCCGCTAACCTTTCAAGTTCAGCTACATCATACGCATGAAGTGTGACACAAGTGTATCTAGAAGTTATTCTCAGAGTTTTGCCCACCCAACTTGATCTCAAAAACCCATAAATTTGAAATTGTCGCAGGCTAAGCTTCCAGAGAACTTTAGCCCGTGATAGAGCATAACTCATTCCTCCACACAGCTTTAACCCACTAAGTTCGGCCTACCTAGGCCCAATACTGTATAACTCACTCCTAGAGATCCTAAGAATAACTTCTTTAAAAATCTAGAAATAATATATTGTGACATTTTCTTTCTTTTTTTTTCCGATTAATTCTTGATGCTGATTTTTACCCCTAAACTTAGCTAGCTTGCAAGTGTATGTATATGCATATGGCTGAACCACACACTTGTTGTTAAATCTCTAGGAGTTAAACAAGTCAATGACCAACAGGCCCATAGGAGATCATGATCTAAAACACTGGAATCATAGAAATCTAAAATCAAGTGTTAAACAAACAGAGTAATCTCATCAAAATGATATGATACAGTGTTTTGCTAGGATCTACAATTTAGAAGCATCCAAACTTATCCAATCCTGGTTTGCACATGTCCTAATAAGATGCATCAATCAAAAATGTGATTTTTTCAATGTATACTTCCCATTGAAACATTTTTGCAAATTAGCAATGTTGGTACCATAAATTTTGTGCCCTGTAAATACATAGGGACGAGAGATTCAACATATACAGTTGATATCTTCTACGCATTTTCAGTGTGGTAGATCCTTAGTAGAAATATGCTGTCCAGGGTAACAAACTCCCTTAGGGAAACTCTCCTGAGACTGAAACCGACACCCACTTCCTAGCACTTAAGTTTTTAAAATATCTGCTTCCCCGAATCCACATCTACACCTGCTCCCACGCACCCTCCAGCTTCTGACACCTAAGTGTAGGTCATATTTAGAGTTCTGGATCTTCAGTTTGGAAGGCTTGTCGTTAATTTGCATCGTTAACTCTACAGCTGAGAGTTTAGCTAGAAGTTTGTAGTCCAACTCTTACATATGTAGTATGTGATATATACAGACAAACCAAAATTCCAAAGAGTCGAACCCACCATAGCAAGCTATCAACCTAGAGAGTAGAGAGTGTGTGGGCGTATCTGTGTGTGTGTGTGTGTGTGTGTGTGAGAGAGAGAGAGAGAGAGAGAGAGTATTTAGCATCTCAAGAATTCAGCATAAGAGTATATGAAGCTCAAGACAAAATGACTTATGCTACACCTATTCAGTCTATGGCTGCACATATTCACTCTGTGCTAAAAACTTATGGAAAACAGTGGGTAGATACATAGATGCAAGTAATATACAATAGAAGTCAAGAAAAAAATTATGAGTTTATAATGATTAACTAGGCTTGGAAAGAGAATTGAATATATTCAAGGTTCTCCATCTCGGTACCAGATCCTGTACCAGTGAAATCCCACTATAGCATGCGTTATGGTTGTGTTGGTACAGCACGGTTCGATGTATCAGTATGGTACGGTATGCTCCGTACCACCCGATAAGGGATGGTACGGCGAACGCTGAATATGTTAATTTGCAAGCACCCTAGAGTGAGGACCATTTGTTTTCTAAGAAAAGATTTGGGCTAAAACTTTGGGAAAAAGAAAACACCAATGCCACATGCAAATATGGGTGTAGGCTAGTGACCTATCTTCCATCAGGAGAAGGTTTCATGTTCAGATCTTTGAGAGTAGTCCCTACAAGTGTTTAAAATGGAGAAGAATCATTGACAGCACTTTGATACATTACTCCAAAAAAGTCACCCAACATATCCTACAAGCTGCTGCAAGACTAATGGTTAAGCACTATATGATCTATGCAAATGTCTTCAAGTGCACTACAGACAGTTAAGTGTCAAATAGAGGCCTTGCAGTTGCATTAAACCCACTAGCTAGGAAAAGTATAGCAATACCAAAAATATGCTTTTTTTTTTTAAGGTTATGATGAATTCTGTAGGTCACTTAAATCTGGAAGGTAAAATTAATCTGGACACTGTAACTAAAATGTAAGAAACATTATAAGGGGTAAGAATATTATAAAGATAGTAGAATTGCTTCCAACCCAGCAATAACAAAATATCTAATTTTAGAAATAGATAAACATTTCTACCAAGAGAAGAAGAAGATAAATAGAAATATTGACCTTAAAATTTGATCAGACTTGTCACATGGAAAATTATGCTACAGATTCTGGAGAACTAAGATGAAGTCTGAAGATAAATTTCTTCTAACGGAGGGTGCAGTATAGAGGGCATTGATAGCCGGCCAACAGGATAAAAAATGAGAACAAATAAATCCAAAAAGATTGTGCCAGTTTGGAATTACAAGAAAATGATGAGAATACTTTGCCAGAGTACATCAGACTACAAATGGCATAAAACAATAAGAAAAAACTTGACAATAATGAAGGAACGGTCTGTTGTCTATTGTTAACAGATTCTCTGATGACTACCTAATGATCGTAGTAAGAATTTCCACAACTAGCATTGAAGAATATCAGCAGAACTATCTGATTAACTGAGTTGCTTCCAACATTAATGATTGCAAAACTGTTGGGTCTTTTTAATTAACTCTTTGTATCCCTTGCCAAAAAGAATCAAACTCTCGAATAACCTCATCCTTTCTTCCCTTATTCTTTTGAGGATTTTGAGAAAAATAATGAATGGGCTGAGAAGCCCATGCCATTTAACAAAGAGACATTCGTAACTAATAGAATAATATTTTTACATATAGATTCTATCAAAAGGAAACCAATAAAAAATTCACTTAAGAAACAGCATATACCGAACAAATGTTAACATTCAAAAGGCTAAAAGGGTTGCAAATTCCATTTTAAATATATGGCGTGTGATTCTGCAGCAGGTTACAGGTTAGGGTCAGCAAGGAACTAACGATGCCAATTGCCAAATAAATATCATGTGCTAGCACTTAATTGAACAAGAATTGTGAGAATAAACTAGAATGATGGGATAAGAAAAATTGAGTTCGACAGATAAAGCAGAAAACAATTGACATCTAGATGAACAATGTGAAGTTGCTACAGAATTGTAATGACGCAATTACACTGGAAGTATTCAAAAGAATAAATGCTAGAAAGAGAAATCAGAGAGACAGAGAGAATTTCAAGCAGACATAATGCCCATGTCAGATGTTTCTAACAACTATGTAATGGTAAGACCAAAAGTATGAATTACTGAACTGCAAAGGAAACTAATATTGGAAGATGAGCAAATACATGTAGAGAAGATAAAGTTAAGTTAAATAGCCTTTAGAAATGCTAAAAGGAGAGGATTTAGCCTACAAAATCCATAGTACTTAGACACATCAACTAATCAATTTCATTGCTTATGACCAAAATATTAATGAGTCGATTTAATTTACATGCAAGTTCACGCTCAACTAAGTTCAGAAACTCATAGAAGGACCCAAAAGTCTGACTTGACAAGGCCCTTACAGCCAAAAGAGTAGCTTTATGCACTAATTTATGTAAATATAAACCTTGGTTATCCCAAGACTACAACATCAATATGGATTCTAACAGCCCTTCTTTCAAGTATGTCCAGAGAAAACTGAGGGTAACAATTCAAGACCTGATAACGGCACCCATCCCAGTCTAGTCTCAGGTCAGTAAGGTACCAGGATGCACCTGCAGCAACACTCAGAATGTGCTAGCATTCCAGTACTTTCCCAAGACACTTCCAATCCCCTTTTAGAAGTTTTAAGGTCCTTAAATAGGGTTTTCAACCCAACTGTTGGATTAATGGTGCCAGTATGGGTTCCAGCACCTGTGATTTGAATAAAATTTGAAAATTACTGAGAAATGTAAATGAAACATCACTTATCATTATTAATCATATTATGACCAAGAAAATCATGAGTGAGAGGAGATCGAATATGTGTACCCCCCCCCTTCTCTCTCTCTCTCCCCCTCCCCGAGATCCTTCCTATGAACCAACAAGACAAAAGAAAACCAAAATTGGTTCTCTTTTTTTTTTTTTTTTTTTCTGTGAGAGAAAACTAGCTACCCTAGCTAGTACTAGGTGACCTGCTAGCTAATGGCTGGTCCTTGTCAGTACCAACTGAAGCAGTCCAGACATCCTAGTGCATGAGTGAACTAGCATACTAGCATCATCCTGGGTATCATTTTCTCATTGGAACACTATAACAATGGCAGGAAAGGGATCCTTGAATGAGGACCTGTATAACAATAATAACAATGTCCATGTCTATTACATCTCATTGAAATCCAACCAATTGACAATCTTTTTAATAGCAAGAGTATAGACTATGGTATTCTACTTGTCTTTACCCTCAGAGAATAGCATACAAGTTTTTGCCTGATATGCCAAAAACCAACGAAATGACAAAAGCCAACATGAATAAATTTACCAAAAATAAGCAAAGAACCAATGGCCCACCAACTGGGTGAAAATTTCAAAAAGCCCATTGGACAGGTGAACATTTCAATTAACAGATGCAGGAAACTGAATGAACCTGAAGCATAAAGACATATATAACACCCTCATATTGATAATGCCTTAAAAGCAAATAATTCATTGCCAAACAAGTAAGAGCCCAGTTATTACCTTGAACATGATCACACTGGCCAAAATAGTTAATGATGTAAACATCACATAATATATTGGCGACACGACTGCTGTATTAAATGTATCAAGTGCCTGCAAAAAAGCACCAATTCTTTATCTTACTGATTCAGAAGCTCCCAACAGTCAGAGGCATGGAACAAACATAAAAACCCTTAAATGATATTAATTAGCCATAGCCATCTCTTTCTGCATGTGATTATTTTTCACTTTATAATGACTTTCTTCAAGATAACCTTAAATCTTTATGATTAGCAAGAAACGTCATTGTGACCTCTGAACATACCTGTGGGATATTTCTAAATACGAAGCTCAAACTGACTTTAATCATAGAATTTCAGTAGGAAAAGACTCTTCTTTTCCCCTTTTGGTAGAAAAGGATAAAGCAATACTGAACTTAAAAGATAATGCACGCCCAAAAAAATTCTCCAAGATAGCTGGTATGTTCTCCAATCAAATATGATATTGCTAGGTGCAGATTAAGTCCTAAGAATAAAGCATCATAATAGCTGTTACACTGGCTTTGAAACCCTTCCATTATTCAGACATATGATATGATGGCATGTTTACAAATCTGCATAGATATACATTAAGATTATTATATCAAGAATGATCACACCATGCATTATGAAGTATTCACTATTTCTTTAGAATTTACAGTATCATTAAATTAAACCAGAAACAGATATTGATCATGAGAAAATACATAAAAGAAGATATTCGAACTTGATTTATATGATGTCATTTTTAAAAGCATCGTACTGTTTGAGTTGAACACGAGAATTCTGTGAATTTAGTTACAGGACATAGGTTTAAATAAACTGTTGTACAGAGAGAATCACTTAACATGCCATATCTCTTACCACATGCCAGGGTACACCTTATCGAAACTTGAATGAAAAGGTAGGCCCAATGTGAATGCAATACTTTGTATCATAGTTCTTCCCAAATCTTTGGCAAAGGGAGAACAATACATAACTCCTATGGGAATAGTTTCCAATTCATTCCGTCTACTTAATAGGATATGCTAAAAATGCTTGTCCTGGCTAGCTAATGTTGTGGATTTACAAATAGTTTTATTTAAATAAGTAGTTCATTTGATCACATGGCAAACTCAACCATGGGATTTCTTTCTCTTGCTATATGCACTGAGTAACAACATCATCATGCATACAAAAGCTTACCTATCTTTCTTTGCTGCATGGCATTAAATGAGTCCATGTCGCAAATAAAAGCCAAAATTCAATAATAAGGCTCATGACCTATTTTCTTTTAAACTAGAGTTTTAGTATCATTTTCTGGAAAATGCAACCACGCACATGAACACTCTTTTCGCATGACAGATTATGGAAAATTTAAGCTCATCTCCTTATGGTGTCTTGACTGGTCATTTATTTACAGTTCAGAAGAATCACATTTTTTTAGTCAATGACCTTTCCAGTTATCCAAAACTAACTATAATAATGAACGTTGAGACTCAAGATCTGATGCTGTTTCCACCAGCCCTGAGATCAGACCTAAGATGAAGGCCATAAATTTAATCTTCAAATAGCTCTAAAGATTCAATAGATGAAATAAATGTGAAAAAGGAGAAGTTTTTAATAAAAAATATACACTGAAGAAAATAAGGCAAAAAAAATAAAAAGTGATACAGAAAGAAAAAAGTGATTGTACAACCAGGACACAAGGACGTGCACCCCCTTCGTCTTACTAACTCATTAGGGCATCCACCTTGAGTGCACAAAAATCTAATGCACCAGTAAAAAAGGGGGGCACTTAAATGATTCTTACAACAAAGTTGGTCTATGAAACGGGTCTAAGATGGTAAGCTGAAGCCTGAAACAACTACATATAAGCTCAGTAACCCAATAGAAGATGCAAATTCCTATGAATGTTTCCAGCAGATTCTAAGCTTTTAATTATTTCAAGTTACCCTTCCCATTCATTTTTTTCATATATTGCCTCTTTTCTAGTTGTGTGTACAATGGACTTTATAAGCCTCTCTTGTGAGGATTTAAAGAAGAGTTCGAGTCTTATATATGTTTGTTATCTAATATGTTTGATTGTTTCTAATGCAAGAGGTAATGTGACCATCCATTTGTGACATATATCAAGTCCACAGCAATATTACAATCTAATATAAACTAGAAAACTGTTTATTTTGAGAATCAATTTTTTGGTGTTTCAAAATTTGTGGATGCAAAAGATATCAGTTTCTAAAGAAATCAAATTTACAAAAGAAATATAAGAAAGTCATTACCTTATTTAAATAGTTCATCTGGGTAACCACACAAATAGCTACCATTATAGTGAAGGCCCACGTTTGGGGATATATTAATTGGTTCATTCCTGAAAATGTCAACTTCAGAGCAATTCCAAGAGCTTTGACAGCCATGACCTGTTAGAGCATACACAACTGTATGACCATTACCACTGTCAAGCCCCCAATGCAAACATAAATGTGAACCAAAGGTTAATGTCTTAGGTAGATCATTACATACCGATAAGGAACCTATGAGAGAGCAAACACCAAGGTATGCCAGTACATGCGTCTGCCCATACTGAGGGATGAAATGAAATATAATTATGAATGCTGCTGCAATAACTATAGTTGCATAGCATAGAAAAGCTGCAAACAATTTAAAAAAAAAAAAAATAGTTAGCTTGTTTTCCAAGTATCTAATAGAGAAAAGAATCTTAAAACAGTGAAATGTGATTATTTGGTAATTGCACAAAAAAGTTCAGCTAAATTGAATACATGTCAAGCTTGATGGCTTTCCGTCAAATAATCTGAAAAACAGCCTTACCTGGTTCAGTAGCAAGATCCCAAACTTCCTTCACAGAATCAATCTCACGCTCCTGTGGAGCATGGAGAACAATTGTGATTGATCCAACAACGCAAAGAATGCAGCCAAGAATGCCAAAAATATGTAGCCTCTCCCGTAATATAATATGTGCAAGAGCAGCACTGCAAGAAAGAAGACTATCGTATCATAAAGTAAATATGTAAGTAAGATGCAGATGAAATGTGATATTAGATATTGGATCAGACCTAATGATTATGCTAAGCGCACCAAGAGGAGTGACTAGAATAGCTGGAGCAAATGCATAAGCTGCAAAATTAGCGATTTCTCCAACAATCACTGTTCATCAGAACACACGTGTGAGCATCTAGTTATCAACAAAAACAAAGAAGAAGTTCCCCAAACATGGGAGTTACATGCAACTTATATAACACAGTCATCTAGTAGGCAAAAGCTCCAGAGTAATATGTTGCTAAAAAGTGAAGCAACTAGAAAATATAGCATTTAGCATTCCCATTTATGAACTGCTATGGCACAAATGCATCTTATTGGAGTCGCTCATCAAGCATTGAAAGTGTGAACAGCATTTGAATAATACTCACAGCTAGACCTCGGAAGATCTATAGGACCACAAAAGACTATTCCTCTACTTAGACCACCTAAATCATATCTCTCTGTGCAGTCTCACCATCTAGAAAAATGGTTTACAAAGTCTTGAGAAGGAAGAAGATAAAAAAAGAAAGGAGAAGAGAAGTTCATGCACAAGAATCCAAAGCACTTTTGCAAGTTCTCACTAAGTAAGTTATAACCACGAATAACAGTAACACAAAGCACATGGTTTTTCACTACCAAGGCACTGATGAGCCAATATAATTATTAAACAACAAAATACAGCTATATGTAATGTGCTACTCAAAAAAACTTCATTGAAAACAAGAACAACAATATACATCCTAATATTATGACACACATATCTCATGCCAAATGACCTGTGAAATCTACTTGAAAAATATAGCATGGTACAATCTACACAAAAAATAAAGTTATCTTACTTGTAATCATGCCTGTCCACCAAAGTGGCTCGTATAAGTATGAATAGCCTCCAGCTCCTGTCGTGAAATCAAAACAATAAGATATTTCCGGTGAGAATAGGTACCAAAACATGTTTCACAAGAGCTATGAAGTCATATTATCTTGAGAAATGCAAGCAATAAAATATGGTCAAAGTAACGTCAATCTCACAATGAGTGCCAATGGAAAAGCATAGAGAAAAGCAAGCAATAAAATATGGTCAAAGTAAATGCCGGAAGGTCATTCTCACAATGATTAAACTGCCAATAGAAAAGCATAGATGCATAGGCCCAATATTATCTTCATTAAGTGTTTCCAATCTGAATGCTATAGATGATTGCCATTTGTTCATGTGCCCCCTCTTGACTGGTAGACTACTGATGGTGCAGACCAGGTGAAATTGGTGTCTGGAAATGCATTAAACAGAAGTTGAAAGTTTTTCCAGTGTCCTTAGTTGCATAGGAACCTTAGGACTTGAAGAATAGACACTTTATATTTAACGGATGAGTTGTGATTGTTTGATTCTAATGTGAGTAGCATTTTCTTCATTTGAAGTCTAATGGACGTGGCTCCAATCACCACTAACAGCATTCTTTTCTCATCTCACCGCCTAGATTTCTGACAGTTATTACATTCCTCATCTCTCAATATAACAAAAATATGTGATGTGAGGTGTACCAGCTGTCAGACATTAAACCAGCAAATATCAGACTGACTTGAGCAGCCTGAACTTCAAATCATTCCTGCTTTCATTTTTTTTTGGGGGGGGGGGGGGGGGGAAGGGGTGTAGGAACGCCTAATGCCTGCGTTAATTTAATATATAAGGTATTGATGAATTCAGACAAGATCGTTCATCCTCACATCTTTCTATTTCATCATATCCAAAGTTTTGACTATTATGTAAAGTTGTAAACTAAATGATCCTAAAGCACAAGATCAGTTTCTCCTCTTTTGAATTCTTTCCTTGAATTTATCTGCATGCTGAAATTTCAAGGAGACTAGGGTACATTGCGGTGTGCAATATTATTATAGTTTGATTAAATTGATTGCACACATGCTTGCCATATAAAGGTCTATTCATGCACACACTCATATGCTATGTCAATGGGAGAGAATTAGATACAAGGTTCGCAGTCTTGGTACTAGATCCCGTACTAGTACTATGCTAGTACGGTGTCGATATGCCCAATTCGAAAGTCCGTTTGGCATGCTAAGACTCAGTATGTCCGGTGTACTAAATCTCGGTTTGGTACCAATACCTTACGGCATACTTGGTATGGGGTGGTATGTATCAATCCAGCAAACCTTGATCTGAGATAATGGTGGGTGCCCGACATGTTCATTGTTTGCTACAATAAATTTTCTGAAAGCATGTAGAGCACCCATTAACAGAATTAAGTTTATGCAACATCAGCTTTCTTTTACCATATGCAGTTACATCATTTGGATCTCAGATCTTTCATCTGTTCCATGCATGAGAAGATCTAACAGCCGATTTCAACCTATTGCTAACAAAGCTAAAAAGTTACTTTCTTAGATCCTATAATAAAAATCAATTACTTTTCTTTGTTTGAAGCTATAAAAATCAACTTTTTTTGACAGTACATGAATAATGGGGATTCATTAGAAGCCAAGAAAGTTTCGTCAACTAGGGGTTATTGTACCATTTAAACGGAATTACAACGAAGTAGAAAGGAATTACAATGCAATAGAATGGAGTCATGAAGATGCCTATATAGGGAAATGAAGAGTCACATGTCTGTTCTACTGTATTTAGTGAGAAGAAAGGATTTTCTTAGGAAGTAACGAAAAGCATAATTCTTGATCCACCCCACACCGTCAATACAATTCAGAAAGGACATAATAATTCTTGGCAAGTACCACATCTCCCTACGACATTCCTGTGTAAGCTTGCATCAAACCCTAAATGCATATGATCAAATTCAGCAAAATTAGTGTGAAAAGACTGTAAAACTTTGATCCACGTATCCCTCTGGAATTCCACGAACCCTTTTCCTCCAAAATTTTCCAACTCGCTTAAAATAATCTTACCAAATAAAATTATCAATGATAAGTAAACCATCTTAGGCAAAACAAAGCATACTAGGAAATTTGATTGCCATCGATCCAACATCCGAAGATTAAATCTTTCGCACAACCAGCCCATACAAAGCATAAAAGACTCTAAAACGTCAAAGGAAAAAGTTTTTTTTTTTAAAAAACAAAAATCAGCACGTAATCCCTTTTAAGATCCAAAACAAAGAGTAGCAACGAAGGAGAGATCCATCCGCACCTGCCCTAACGCCAGAAGACCCGGCTTTCTTCAAACCCTTCTTCTTGATGATGAAGCTAGCACCTATGAAGAAACTGGACGACAAAGCGAGCACCAAACCCTTGATGTTGTCCGCTGACATGCCCCTGTACGCATCCACCCAACTTCGCCCAGGCGGCACCCCCGGCGGCGCCATCTCGCATCACCTTCCGATCCTCCTCCTCCTCCGCCGCCGCCGCCCCTCACGCCTTCCATTCCCCAGGATCAGCCATGGGGCCGACTCATCGCCCGCTCGATCCCTTGCCGCTCTACTGCTCCTCCTCGAAATCAAAGCAGTTAGAATCCCGAACTCCCAAATCGCTCTCTCCCTCTCGAGCTCTCGCGGATTGGTTTCTTTTCTTAGATCGGAAACAAAGAGGAAGCGAACGATGGAGTTGGTGCTACGAGAGAGAAGGGGGAATAATAGCTGTGATTTACTGAATTAGTTCCTATATTAAACAAGATTAAGCGGATCTTAAAACTGAATTAGGACAAGATTAAGCGAAAAGATAAAAGCGAAGCGCACTGTCGCTCGGTGCTCGGCCTCGCGGATCCCAACTGCCTGCCAGCTTTTAGATGGCTCCCGTCGCTTTCCGGCATTCATTCCTATCTTCCGGAACTATGCATAAAAATTCATATGCGATCATTGATTTGCCGTCCGCTTAATAACCATGTTCAATGTAACGGTATATAAAGTCCCGCATAGAAAGGCGAGCACGGACCCGCTCTGGCCTCCACTGCGTGGCGGCAATGCTGTTGGCTACACAAGGTGGGTCCCACGACGACGGCACCGATTGGCAGGTAAAGAACCACGTAGACTATGCGATTAGGATTTTACCACCAAGGAGAACACCCGCTCGACAACAGGTGGCGATCGATGGAGGTGGATGCATGACACAGGAAACGGCCGTGTATATCTTCTCTTCCAGAGCTTTTTCTAAGGCAGAAAGCATGTCAAGGTGGATCTTAGTCTGGCATAATTGCAACTCAACGCTTCAACTAGTTCGAAATTTTGTACCAAAAGGAAAAAATATATATATATATTCATGGTTTCCGTTATTGTGTAGGAGACGATTTATCTCCCTAAATCTCAAGTGGTTTGGGTTTTACTTCTTTATCTCATCGTAAACATCAATGTCTTGGTAGAATGGCTCCTCATTTGATCCTGAACCCTTCATCCTCGTGGGCTAAGATAATCAGTGCAAAATACCATTTCTTCGGTACTTGGATAAGTTACTCTAAGCCCAAATCCAGCTCAATCATTTGGAAAAAAATTTGCACCATTGAGCAAAATGTTTGGTTTCATTATGGGGATCTTTGGATTTCCACTTGTCCTTTGCAATGGTGGCCTACTTTTATGAATACAGATATAGATATTTTAGATGTTAAAATTTTTGAGTTTATTGATGATTCACGATAATGGATGATAGATTGTTTAGCTCAAATATTTTCATCAGATCTTTTACATTAAATTTTGGCAATGCCTCTTCCTCTTTCAATGGATGATAATATTTTAATCTGGGATCCATCAAAGCTACATATTGTGTTTCTTAAATACATGCCTTCTCCTACTTTAGCACCTATTTTGTATGATCATGTTCATTTATTTAATCTAATCTGAGAACTATCTCTCCATCCTCGGGTTTGTTATTTTTTGTGGCAACTTATTTGGAAATGTCTGTCTGCAAAACAGTATCTTGCTCATTATAATATTTTTCCATCTCATAGGCAAACTTGTGTTTTATGCCCCATGTATGTACAAGACTGCACTTATATTTTTACTACATGTTCCTTTGTATATCATTGCTGGCAATATATTAGTCATGTATATCAAATAACATGCTTATTCGGTACATTGGTAGATCTGTTGGATTACATGCAAACTAGCAATATCGATAAAGGTTGAAAAATGATAGTTGCTTGTGTTACATGGGTTTTATGGCAGGAAAAAAATGATCAAATTTTTAATCATACATCTTCGACACCGTCTCATGCTTATCATCGAGCCATATTTTTTTCTAATTTTTTATTCCCTACCCGTCTAGGCACTTGGATAGTGATACTCTCAAATCTACCTTGGTTAATAGATCACTATCAGTCTCTTGGTTACCCCATCCTTATGGGTTTATTAAGGTAAATTTTGATGGCTCTCTTCTCTCTAAACAGGCATTGGCTGCTTATATTCTAAGGGATCATTCAACTCGATTTTTGCAAGCAAGAGGTAAAAAATTAGTTAATGTGCCTGTTCCTTTTGCTAAGTTGATTGCAGCATGGTTGGAAATGTCGGTTGTTATAACCAAGTTTCAAAATACACACATACTTCTGGAGGGTGATTCAATTACTGTTATTTCTTGCATTGAGAACAGTTCAAATATTTCGGGAGGCTAATTAAATTGTGGATTATTTGGCAAATAAGACCAGGACATGTGACTTTTAATGGAATGATGTCAATAATATTAACTCACACTGTTTGTATCTTCTCGGTGCAAATAGCTATGGAGTTTCATTCCATCAGCATAGTTGATTTTGCTGTTTTGAGTCATGGGTTTAGGGGATCATTTCTCTTCATCATATGTGGGCTTTTAAATAAGCTGTTTCTTCTTTTATTAACAATTCTTTATTGTAGGAGCATGTGCTTCTACACATTGAACTTTGTCCATCATCTTCTAATCGCCTTTGTCTGGCTCACCATATCCTTCCCATATCATTCCATCATTTTCTCCGTTCCATTATATAACTAATGCCTGTTGATCCGGCGTGCTTTCTGCCTCTCCACTCTCTTGTTCTTGGCTAAGTACCCTTTCTATGATGCATTTTTCTTACATACTTCTTTCTATGTCATTCTATGCTTCAATTTTCAAAATGAAATAGTTTGATATTATCAAAATTTTGATACCATGAGAGAAAAAAAAAGAAGAGAATAGTATCAAGAGAATTATGAGGAAGTTCAGAGGCAAAAGTCACAAAACAAAAGAGTGTGCAAAAAATAATGTAGTAAGAGTGAGATCATACAAAATCAAAAAAGTAATATGGAGGAGAATGAGTGTCAACAAATGACTGAGCACTTCCTGTGGTCTCTTCACAAGATTATGGTTTCACTTCATTTTCATTTGATGCTTCACACAATCTCATAGGAGCTGGTTGTTAACATTTTCCTGTATCAGTCTGACATGAACCAAGATTACACTACTTCAGATCACATCTCAACCTCAGTTATTGACGCAATGTTTTCCATTTGGCATGGATTCATCACCTTCAGAATTGATACATTATATTATTGTGATAGCCCAAACCAACCCAGCCCAGCAGATCAAGGCCCAAAATAAAAAAAAAAAAAAAAAAAGGAAAACAGGGGATTCAAACCGGGAAGAAGACTCCCGGTAGGAGTCTTCTTCTCCGGCGATTCCCGGGCAAATTAGGACTCCTAGGACCCCTCGGAGTCCTAGGGTCCTCTATAAGAAGATCCTCTCCCTCTTGAGACCGATCATTGGCTTCCTCCCTCTCTCTTTCTTTCCGATTTTCTCGAATTAGAGCCGCGGACACCGTCCGATTCTCGCCGTAATTGCTCGCCGGCGAGGTCTCCGGAGGCTGAGGTAAGTCTCCTTCTTCTTCCCTTCCTTCTTCTCCTTCCTTCCATGCTTCTATGCGTGGCTGCCGGCGACGAGAGTCGCCGATTTCCGAACGGGAAAGAGATCCTGTTTTTGAGCTTTTTTCTTTGGATTTTCCGGCGCCGGCGATCGGAATTGATCGCCGGCCACGCCCCTCCATGACCGGGGGAGTGGCCCCCGTCGGCCGCCGGCCTCCGCCGCGGTGGCCGTGGCTTGAACGGCCCGGCAAAACATGGGCCACATCGGTCCCCTGTTCCGGCGCGGGAAGAACCGAGAAGAAGAAGAAAAAGAAAAGAAAAGAAAAAGAAAAAGAAAAAGAAGAAAAAGAAAAGAGAAAGAAGGAAAAAAAAAGAAAAAAAAAAGAAAAGGAAAGAAAAAAAGAAGAAAAAGAAAAGAAAATAATAATAATAATAATAATAATATATATATATATATATATTTATATATATATATAAGTAAGTAAATAAATAAATAAATAAAAAAATTGAAATTGATGAGAGAGAGAGAGTTTCTCTCTCTTCTCTCTCTTCTTTCAGACTGAACCCTGATTTTCTCTCTCTAAAATTGAACTTTCTCTCTCTACTTTCTCTCTCTAGAATTTTCTCTCTCTAGGATATTTCTCTCTCTGGATGGATTCCTCTCTCTCTAAAGTTATTCCTCTAGGATTAGCGTAGTAGGAGGTCTCATCTGATGATTTTGATCGAGTCGATTTTAAGTGAGGTTTTGAGTTGGAATTTGTTTAGATTTAATTTTGAATTAAAATTAATGTAAAAATATAATTTTGGATAATAGGCACGGAAGAATCTCCTAGAAGTTAGTCGATCCGTTCATTCAGTGCTCCGTGAAAGGTAAGTAATGAATCATCTTCTCGAGATATTTCATATTTATTTTGAAAATAAATAATTATTCTCTGAAATTATGCATGATTTATGAAATTATGTTTTGAAAGAAAAGTACTTTTGAAATGTTATGATATATCGATTTATGCACATGTTTAGTGAAAGATTATGATATATGTTGTGGTACTAAGTGTTTTGATATAGATCGGATTTATGCTCTCAGCCTAACTATGTTTCAATGGGCCCCGTCAATAGGGATTATACGTTGGTACTTTGTGGACCCTACCAGTGGGGGTTGTGCGCTGGTATTTGTGGACCCTGCCAGTGGGGGTTGTGCGCTGGTATTTCTGGACCCTGCCAGTGGGGTTTGTGCGCTGGTATTCTGTGGACCCCGCCAATGGGGGTTAAACGTTGGTCATAGTCGAGGCTGTTGAGTTACGAGTGTTTTGAATCGAATCGGATTTATGATTATATTATATGTGAATATTTGAAATTATTGGATTTGTATTAAATCAGCATGAAATATATTTTTATGTTTAATTACAGCATTATTCTTGAAAATTATATAATATCTGAAATATCTGGTTGAAATATTTGTTACTTACTGGAATGTCTAGCTCATTATCTTTCTTTCTATTTTTCAGATTTGAGATAATTAATTTCGAGCGTGGGAAGAAATATTGGGGCAGAGCTTTTAGAGGCGAGATTAGCATTGTCAACACTTCATTGAACTTAGATCTATTGTTTTAGTAAAAATTTTATTGGATGTAAGACATTTGATATGATTACTTGAATTACAGTTGAATAATAATTATTTGAATTTATTCCGCTGCGATGCATTTGATATCGTGATGAGATGCCTTGCATGCTTATGGAGAGAGTTCTTCATGAGTATGCGGCGGTTGCCGCGACCCTCGATTCGCAATCTCGGGTCGGGGGCGTGACAATTATTACCACTATATGATCTTCTATTGGTTAGGTTTCATCAGTTTTCGCATTATTGCTGTACATTGCTCTCACCATGGTTCATTTTTTACTACAATCAAGGATCTGATGTCAATGGATAGGTTTTTGTTTACTCAGTGTATAGTAATCTATTTATAGTTCCCAACTTTTACATTTAATTCCAGTGGTATCTTCGACACATTGGTATTACTTGCAAAGAATCTTATTATACTGGGTATAGTCTTCCGGTTTCAGTTTAAAGGTTATGCAATTACTTGGAGTCTTCGACAATTCTATTTTTAGAGAATAACACCTCATATATTGAGCTTCATTTCTTCTTTCTTTGTCACTTCCTTGGATGTTCATCATTGTCAGGAAGTCCAATTTAAGAGAACACCGCAAAATTACTTAGCATGGCTGCATCTCTCATACTATTGGCGTTCCTTTCTCAAGCTCACTCTCTTGGATTTTGTGACTGTTATGCCTATGGTGTTCAGTTTCACTACTTGTGAATTTGCTTCTTATTTTTGGGGTCTAGTCTCTACTGCTGCTTCAAAGTACATACAATCTATTTTCGACAGCTGCAATGGTACCAGTTAAGTTGGATCTACAATAATTATCTCCACTACTGGGTCATCATTGTTGTCTCCTATATTGCTAGTTTGGTCATGGATATTTATCTCATCAAGCTAAATCTGCAATCTGCATTCTTCAATTAACTAGTGCTATATCTGTGTCCCTCAAAAGCCATTATGCTTCTCATGGCATGGAATCTTGGTGCATTTTCTCTTATATTGTTAAATATCAAAATTCCAGTTACTCCGATGCATGGCTTTCTCTTGCAGCTCCTACCATATATCTCATGATACAGGCTCTCAGAGGCTCGGATGACAGTGGTTTTATGCTCCTTGTAATCTGCTACTACTTTGCTCACACTGTGTCTTCATCTCCTTCTGCTGTTTTTTATGAAAATGCTGACTTAATTTGGCATACACATATCTGGATCTTTTGGATCCGCCACAACTACTCATTCGTTCTGGGGCTTCATTGAGCTGCTTTTAGATCTTTGTTTTCCTCGTGCTACTCTGTTCATCGTGTATAATTTTATAGTTTTGATGTTTTCTGTCTTGTAAATAGTTCATCTTTTTCTGCAATACAGCTTCGGCCTCTTACCAAAAAAAAAAAAAAAAGAAGCTCAAAATTTGAGTCTATGTCCAATTAATTTCCATTCAAGTTGGACCTTGCTCAGGTATATATAATATTGATCAAATTGATTTCATTAAAAAAAAATGGAGTTGAGAATTGGAGCTTGTGTGGAGAATGCATTAGCCTTATTTTAAATTAGTTTGTTTTTTCTGATCCAAGATTTATACTAATGACTTTGGCTCGGATTGACTTGGATATCTTTGGGTCTCCCGAGGGTTGATATGCATCATAACTAGTTCTAATGTTGCATAGGATGGATATTTTTGATGATGGTGATTTGGCCACAAGCTTGTTGGACTGCACTATGCAAAGCATGAATGAATCAATGGATATCTTAGCTCTAAGGTAGCAGTGGATTACCTACATTATAGACTAGTTAATTGACTTATGCTTGGCTACCATGTTGACAACTATATACCAAAATTCATGAAATTACTATACCATCCTTTCCCCTTCTACATCACTATTATGTACCAAATTCATGAAAATACTATAATTCAAAATAAATATGGATATGAATTTTAACACTTGATTAATATTAGTATCCATATTTATATTCATCAAATAAAAATAATTACATATATGGAAATGTTGAAATTCAATCCATATGTATCTTAAATCTTGTGCAGGCACAATATCAAGTGTCAAAGGGTTTTAATGGGAGGGTGATGCATCACTTTAGATAGTGTAGTTGTTAGATAAAGCATTCATCGATTATGAAAAGAGTGCAAAATAATCCTCCTTAATGATTTTAATGAAAAAATAGTACCTATTTTAGAAGAATTAAGTGTATGTTTGGTTGAGGAGAGAGAATCTGGAACGAGAATGGAAATAAGTGACTCCCATTCCAGTAATTTGGTTGGAGAGAGTTTCATTCCTATTCTAATTTTGAAGAAAAATGTCCTAATCCTTCCAACTCCGATCTTTACTTTCTCTTAATATTCAAACTTCATTCTTTTTCTGATTTCAATTGCGGTTATGAACTAAACATGTCAGAGGCTATGACTTTTTTTATTTCTATTCCTATTTATTTCAATTTAATTTCATGATTTCAACCACAAGCCAAAAGCCCCTTAACATAATCTCACACAACTTGAACTTAGATCTAACCATCACATTAAGATTTGTCTTATTGTGTCATTATCCTCAAGTCCCATCATAACCAAACACATTGGAGGATATGACTTTTTTTATTCCCATTCCAATTTATTTCGATTTCAATTTCATGATTTCGACCACAAGTCAAAAGTCTCTTAACATAATCTCACACAACTTGCACTTGGATCTAACCATCACATTAAGATTTGTCTTATTGTGTCATTATCCACAAGTCCCATCAACCACCGACAACTTATGGTATACGTTGGTAGGAACATGATTTCAAAGCCATGAAAGAAATCGATGCTATTGAATTCTTATTGCAACACAAAACTCAAACTTGATACCTTGCTTCCATGACCAATGAATCTTGGATATCATATTTGCCAACTCCATTGATCACCTTCATCAAAAAGAAAATAATAATAATAATTCTATTGACTATAAAATTATAGTAAATTATCCTAATCCCTCTCGAGATTTAGGGTAATTACGCGATCTCATCCAACATTTCAGAAATATAAACATAACCCATTGATCAAATATAAAAATTTAAAAATTTTGAAAATAAAAAATATAAGATATTTTAAGACTCATATGGATTAGATAGTGATAATATTAGTAAGGCCATTAATTTATTTAACAAAAAGATATTTGTAAGAGATTACGTGTCACGTATATAGCAAAAGTTAAGTGGTGAAATGTATATTTCCAAAACATTGGATAGAAATATGTAATTATCTAAAATTTTGAGGGAGGACATTATAATTTGCTCATAAAATTAATATCATCTAAGATTGTATTGTTGGAGAATATATAAGAGCAACTCTATTATTATATGAGATGACACATACCGATAGAAAAGCTAACAATTCTGCCGCTAAATAGTAACATACGTAGTCAATCACACTAGAACTATTTTATAGATCCTTTAAATTATCGGATATTTTATTTTTTGATTCCCATGCATGCATTCATAATAGATTGGTATATAAATCCAATTTACCAAAAGAAAGAAAAGTCCTAGCTCCTCATGTTTGTCTTCCACATACATGATATTGTTTCCACCAATAGTCTACCCCTGAGGAGCGAGAGATTCTGAAGTTCCAACTCATCTTCATTGGCCTGAATCCTCTGAGAGAAGAATGAAGCAATTTATCAAACTTAGCACTGGGCTAGGCCACTACACAACCTGAGCAGCTGAAATCGGCTTTTAGATAATTAGATGGCCTGGGTCAGATTGCCTCGGCCTTTCTGGTGGTTGCCAGGAGCCCCCACAACCAGTGCATTACACCAACCATTTGCTGGTGCTGGTTTTGTCATCAGAGACCATCTTCGACTTATAATTGCAATTGATCAGTCCTTCTTAGCCTATAATCTGCTCCTGTTGTGAAATTATCTAGTCTCTAGGCTGGATAAATGTGTTGTTAGACAACCCTGGGGCATCCAATATTTATGTGGGTGGAAGGGTACTCAGTGACTGCAAGTTGTTGGCCAAATAGTACCTCACCTGGAGACTCATGTAGCAGAGACCTTAGCTATCAAGGAAATTGAGCTTCACTTCAAAGTCATATATATTTTCTAGATTCTTCAGTAGGGAGGGCATATCTTACATCTAATATTTTAGAAGCCTGACTTTCCTAATAGACACCTGGAGATCTTGTTCTCATCTTGTAAATAAAAATGGTAGAGATTTCGTCTTTGGTGAGAACTCGATCTTCCAATTTGGCAACAGATGCAAGAGACAAAGAATGGTGTGATGTGGATTCAGTACTAATACAGCACCACTTTTTGGTTGGGTTACTATAACCTTGAAACCCATCAAAAGGGAAGTACTTTTGCATCATGAATTAGATGGGGAGCTTTATTCAGGAGAACCTCACCAAACGCAAGAAAACTGTTAATAAAACTACTTTTTTTTCACAAGGTAAATGGACAAGACACCAACAGCTCAGTGATCATCTCTCAGAAAGAACAAACATCACAGTCTTCTTTCAACAAGCTTTAGAAGAAACCTATTTTCTGGCCTCAAGAATCTTTACCATTGCTTACAATTTACTTTAATTTGGTTGGTTGGGAGATCTGAGCTACATCTGTTGTGTCTAATATGTTTGGATAAAAATCAGATGGTTCATCCAAAGTTTCAAATTCCATCAAGTATATAGTTTGTGTTCCACCTGAAATATATGCTGCCACTACTCATGTAACTGAGAACAAATGGCAGCTAGTATTACTTCTAAACAAGGTGACATGAAAGCATCTATAATGACATTCCTAGAGAGAGATCTATGATGACATCTGTAAAGGTTGGAGAAAAGAGGAATACGCTCCTCTTCAATATAAAACTCCACCAAAGCACTGTTTAGCCATTGATCCAAATGAATGTCTACATCCACCACAACAATCAAGTCCTCATGGCGTCCCAAACACGACCAAATGTCAGTGCTCAAAGTCGTCCGTTTCTTCTCAAGTCTAATTTCTTGACAGCAATGCACATCCAATCCTGGACAAGAAATTCTTCCAGCAAATTGGAATGTAAAAGCCAAAAGAGACTTCAGACTTTATATTCCAATCTGATTAGATGGAACAGCTGTTAATCATTTTAACTTGGAACAATATATTCCTTGCGTTACGGCGGAGATATTCCTTGCGTTGTTGTCAAATATACTATCAAGGTCTTGTGACTATTGTCTTTTTATGATTACAAAGAAATGATTTGTCTTCAGAAAAGAAATTGGGAGAATTACAGGCAAGAAGATGACAAATAATGGAAGGCCAGGGATGTACACCAAGAATTATGTTGGCCAACGGAATTTAATGTACGGATAATGACTGACATAGGTGCAGAAAATTTTTTGCTTCTGTTTTAACTTTTCTCCTTGGTTTCATGTGCTCAGAAACGAAGCCAGAAAATGTTCATGGAAGCTTTGCCTTGAAGGAAAAGTCAATTTATTTAGTTATATATCCAAGTAGTATTGAACATCTGGCGTGCATGCAAATAAAGCATGAATGGTAGTATCAGGCACAAACAAATGCATAATTACTGAATAAATGTCTGATTCAGGATCAACTTCCCATTCTTTTTTATAGAGATACATTAGTTTATAAATATTTTTTAATTAATTAATTACCCCTTGTGTCTTTTTCTAGAAAAAAAAAAAAGCCAAAGAGGAAGACGTGCATTATTAAATAGGCTTCTATTGTATTTGCGAGACCTGATGGTGTAAGCTCATGGAGTGGAGGGAGATGGTTGTCCACATATCTCCCACCACAACCTAGTCTTAGAATTTGATAGCAATTATAGAGGAGAAATTATTAGGTGGACTAGATTCACCATGGATCTAGAATGAAGTGAATCTCTTTTTCCTCCTCTTTCTTTTTTAAAAGTAGTTAATGTGTAATAGCAACACGTACTAGGATGATTGTACCCAAGATCCATGGTGGACCTGATCCACCTAATAATTTCTCGCTATAGAGATATACTACTTGGTTCATGCGTGACACGAAGCACAATAAAACTTGGAATAGGTCCCACATTTACCAAACATTTTCGTCCAAACTTGCTCGTGGCAGACAACTGTTTTAAAAAGAAAGCCGTCACAAGGTATTTTCAACATAAAGTTCATATCTACGTCTACCTCGTCATTCCTTCCTGCTCAGATTAAAATACTGCTAACTTAGATTTATTTTAGAAGCAACAAACACACAGAATAGGAATAATTTTCAGAGTTAATATGTCAACAGGTACATCCGTTCCTATTCCACTTTTCTTATTCTTGAATCAAATGTATACATCCAAATGAACCTTCCACACCTCAATTAACCAATATTTTAGCCACTTTGTTCATTTCCCATCCTTCTTTACATGACCTTTAAGTGCAACATAAATAATTCACACATATGTGTCTTTTTTTTGGGGTTAAAGTTCGCACGTGTTTAATACACTACTTACCTTTTTTCCGTGAGACCAGACACCATGTTCACGCATCAATTGTGGTTGTTTGATCAAAAGTACATGTAGATAAGCATGAAATATGGGCCATCAGAGGGTGCAAGATTAGTTGTAATTCCACTCAACATTTAACAAATCAAAGCTACAGACAAACTAAAGTTCTATCATTAGTCCGAGTTTACAGTGCTCCCTGACCTTTGCTTTAAATTGTAAGACATAAGCAGTAAGACCAAACCATTTAAGCACCCTTCTACTCCCACCACCAGCCGCTTCCTTTTGGGTTGGGTGGAATCACTGGCCAACGGCTAGTTCCAGCACCCACTCCTCTCAATCCCTTGCCCCGCTCAATCCGGCGGTGGATGAGATGTCTCAACCCCCATGGAAGGGACCACCTTGACAACAAATAGACTTCCTATGGCCCACTTCTTTCCACCCTTATATTGGAGCTAATGACAGTTCTCCTCGTTAGAGTTTCAAAGCAACTCCTTTGGAGAAACAAAGGCTTGGAAGGGGAGGAGAAACATGGATGACTTCAGCTTCCCTACCGTTCCAGTATCTCAAGAGCCCCTCTGCCAGGTCCCCTTTCCCCTGTGGTTTGTGTCCCCCATCGCCGACCAAAAGACCGTCCATCATCGCCGGAGAAGCTTCTCTTCAGCCGAAGAAGCTGCCAAGATCGCCGACGCATTGGAAATGGCCTCGCCGGCGCTCAGTGAGGGTGGCAGATACCAGTTTCTCAATGATGAAGAGAGGATGGACATGCTATGGGAGGATTTCAATGAAGAGCTCTGCCGCCTCTCTTGCGATCATAGGAGGGCGCCGGTGAACGGGGAGGTGAGCTCTGACTTGAGATCCGGCAGGCATGGAATGGTGGACCGACACTGCGTTCGGTCATCGCCCGCATCGAAGACCGGCAGCATAATTCACCATAGAAGGCCAAGCTTGCTTCTGATGCTCAAGGTGTTGAAGAAGCTGTTCGTGATTCAGAAGACTAGTTCTTCCAAGAGGAAACCACTTCATTGAATCATCCTCCAATAATTCTACCATGGTTTGTAGCTTCCTGATCTTAATTGGATATCGAGCAAGCCATAGGAGCTGAATGCAGAAGTTAGAAGAGGTACGAGCCATCAGAGTTTAAAAAAAAAGGTTGGTAATCTTCTTGTTCCGAAGGTAACTAGCAAACAGAGGCAGTCATCTATTCCTATCTATAAATAGCTATATATCAATAGAAATAACACATTTGTGAGATAATATACTTTTGGATTTCACTCCTCCCTGCTTTTGGTTTGCTAAAATTAGGAATTCAGTTGATGTGATTCCAGCTGCTTATTCCTGCCTTCATTAATGTAATGTCTTCTATCTGAATAAGATAGCCCATACATGCTTGCATGTTAATTCTACTCGTTGCAAGCCTTGGCCTCTCCCCCTGCCACAAGGATGACAAAGAGCACATGCTATCGAGTGGAGAGAACAGCCGTGGGAGCTCATGGTACACTCCTTTTTCTCTTTCTTTGCTACTAGGACAAGGGATTTGTTTGTGTAAAAGGCTATCAGGACAACCATGAGGACTTCCAGCCACCTAATACGGATATCAACAGTAAAAATTAGTTGTGAGGTGGTTCTAGATGCCAGGCTGGTCCTACAGCAATCTTGTCTGTATCGATAGGTCATCAGTTTGATTTCATTCTGTACGATTGGGTATTGATGTCCCTAATGATTTTTTAATGTATCTAGTAGATAAGTAATTGGCTTTTTCTTTGATCATTCTCATATACTCTCGGAAATTGAAATAATGTTAAGATGGATGGCATAAATAGATCTTAGCCCAACTTTTTGGTATACTTTCCCCTCCCAGGAACGGAAAAGATAGCTGAGCGTTTTCTCACTTTTATGTTGGCCAACAAGAAGCAGCAGCGTGGCTTGCTGCCTTTGCACTCTAGAAGTCTAGCCCAATCGGGATAAAATGCCCAAAAAGAAGGAAATAGAAATGGGTCTACCTCTAGGCAACAGGAAATGCCATTTTAAAGTCACAAGTTCACAGAAAGTCCATCTTCACCAAATCAACAAAATCACATAGGTAAGTAAAATTTCAAACTCATCCTTCATTGGCCTCCGGAGCTGCTTCACAAGCGTGTGAGTCAGGGTCCTGCCTTCCCCCAAAATGAACGAAATAAATTATCTTAACTCAGCAACCGCATTCATCAAGTTTGTTTTCCTTGCTCAGCTAACTGCGACTTGAATCTTCCCATAATGATAATATTTTTTTCCACCATATCCATCCTTCCATTATGTATACATTCAGGCCAGAATCCCCAAGAGCATATTGTTCCTCTCACATTGCATTTTCATTCTAGATGGAACATCACAACAGCTATTATCTCATTTAGTCATTCTTCATGGTAGGGGACCTGAAGATAACTAATCAACATATATCTGTGATAAAAGGATGTACAAATATACAAACATCCCAAAGTAATCATGTACCTATCAGTAATGAATGTCAAGAAGGATCCTGTGATATTGACTAATCTTTCGTATGTCATGAAACCAATACAGAGTATGGATGACACCAAGAGAGGAGAAACAAGAGAACATAGAAGTTTCTAGAGGACGTCATGACCGCTCCCCAATACGCAGATATTAATTCTGTGCCAGGTAAAAAGTTTGTGAATTGTAGTTGAGTCAGTACTCTAGCTCATTGGCTTGAACTGCCCAGGAGCTTGAGGGTTGCCACCATGGACCACTGCAACATTTCACCCTCACTTGTTCCCTACAGAAAGAAGGGCAACATCATAAAGGAGTTGTTCAAGAGACAGACCATAAAGTTCGGCACCATAATACGCAAAGATGCCATGCTGATGTCATAGTAATTGGGTTGTTAACATCAATAGGTCACACAGAAATTAGAAAATGATACTCGATGGGCTTTAATAACAAAGTGGTCACCGCATTCATTAGGACAAAAGTAATTCAAACATCATACTGCTTCCAGCAAAACCTACAATCAACATGAAACTTCACAAAAGAATAATAAATAAAAACGTAAAAACTGACAAACAGCAGCAAACTTCCAATGTTGGCAACCTAGTAAAGCCGATCAGAGAAAAGCTAAAAGATGGTCTCCGCTTGAGAATAATGCTGAAAAAAATGCAAAATAAGAAGATCTACAAGTTTTCAGAAATATGTGAGTGCAGAAAGTTCAGATACAATATAAAAGTTTGTGGGTGGAACAGAAGAAATGAGGTTTCTTTCTTTTTCTTTATTTCTTGAGCAATATCTAAGATTTCGACCCTCGACTATCTGAAGGGTCAGCCTTTAGAGGTGGGGTGCCAACCAACTGTGCACAGCATAATAGATTGGTAATGTATGGTTTGCTAAAATGACAATTCCATAATAAACTTCTACACTACCAGATAAATAAGAAGATAAGCATATGAATTGCAAAGTAAAACAATTTTTCACTCTATTGCATACAAGATCCATAACCATGATAAGATGCAACCCTAGTACCTGGAAAATTCACCATATTACATGGAAAAGGCCAGATAGGTCCCAAGTCTGCTCTGTCATAAGAGCCTGACAAGAGTTACCCTTATCATGAACAAATTAATATCTATCTTAAAATGCATCACAGAAAGCACAGCAGAGCTACAGTCCCTGTTGAGGTTTACATTCCTAATGCAAATTTAAATATTACAACGGAAACAAGTAGGAAGAATGAATTCTGTGCTTAGCTTATGTACCACCTCTGAAAATGATCCAAACATTTACTACATCAAACATATGAAAATATGACCCACTTTAACCACACTTGCAGGGTGTTGCTAATGGCAGATTTACCCTTACACTTCAATGACACTCCTGGACACTCCAAGTCAACAATAAATATGGTCATCACAAATCAACTTTTCGCATTTATACCTCGAGACTAACATAGCATTTAGAATAAGTTTTAATGATTCTATTAAATGACAAAGCAAGTGGTTCCACAAATTATTCTGTAGATGAACTTTGTACATATTCTTCTCAAAAAATTGTACACACTTATAGACACATCTACATAATATGGATGTGTCCCCATGTCTTACTGTTTGAAAGTTCCAATGTCTAGACCTTTTGAACACTCACACACTTGACACCCGTGTCACATGTGTCTAGATCTTTTGAACAATAAGACACTTGACACCCATGTCCAATTTCAAGATAACATAGGCCAATGCTATTTTCTTCTTGGCCTATGACCGAACTATATTGTTGCCTGACGGTCAATCATAAGAATACTGGAGCTATGAGACGAAACACCATATAACAAGGATCTTTAGCATACTAACATTCATGTCCAATTAATGCATATTTGTAGTGCTAAGAATCTTCAATATGCTGCCTAAACGTCAACTCATAAATATGAACCTTTATGCAAACATTCATCAGTCATTTATTTATTTAGAATACTCCAACCAACAATTCTATGTTTGGTAGTATTTTTAATATATGCTTTCAGATCAAAAGCTAAACAAAGTGAATAGTCTAACCAACATTTCTCTTGCATCCTATAGATACGTGTACATAGCTGCCACATTTTAAAACAAAAACATCTCCACCAGGAAATATGTAGCAAATCAATGCCATTTTGACATGCTTTGATATAATTGATTTGACATTGCAGAAACTGAAAATCATGAGTAAAGCTTTACTAATATAATATTTGATTTACTTGCATGGAAATTTATTGTCGAGATATTAGATATCTCTACTTGCATATGCTTTCATAGCATCACTTTGATTTTGTTTTAAGAAGCCCTGACAGAGAAGCACAATGCGTTGAATTATAGTTGCATTTTTCACAGCATGCCTCCAACAATTCAATGACTTTGAGGCACCTGAAACAGGAATCAAAAGCAAAAATTAGTAATTTTTGAATTATGTACAGTAATACATTCACTGCAAAAGAACAAATATATGCACAATAAAATTGCACTCAATCCATGGAAAAGGACTCATAACACCATTTTTCAGCATCTCATTTTCATCAAAGCGAGCTTCTGCACCATTAGTGCTGTGCAGATCTCTACTTCTATCCGGAAGATGGATTGAGCCCAAGACATAGCAAATACAAAATCCATAGTTCCCTGACTAAAAAAACGTGTCTGATAACACTCATGCAGCAACCTCCACAACCTGATATTATGTAAATCAGTATATGGTAATATCAGCTTTCTGATAAGACCATCAATTCTTGCACCACGTTAAGGTGGACCTGAAGGGCTCGGATGCATGCAACTGTTTCAATCCCGTAAAGCTGGACCAAATCGTTTACAAGTATAAGACATGTTAAGGACCATTTTTTAGAAATTTGTATTTGACTCTAAACATATAATAATTTATCTCTTCTCTCATCAAGAACAAAGTATACCTACTTAAAATGCTTCGGCAATAGAAAGACCCTCATTTGCCCTTACATTCATGAATATTGCCATCTCCGACAGTCTATTAACCTAACATCAAGACTCCACCCGATTTATCCGGACCTGGGACTGGCATTGATGATTTTCTTGTATCCACTGTTTAGTTTAAAAAACGATGTTTTGTAGTTCGTACGTTACATTCTCTAGCTCCACATTGAAATTAACTAAATGTCTTAAAAAGCACAACCTTGCTAAGGTGTGGAAGACAAAGATATCTCCAATCATATTCCTCCAAAAATCCAAAGCCCCTCTCAATCTCTATGGCTTCCTCTTTGCTAATCCTTCGGAAAATAACCCTTAAGCCTCATCTACCGAGATTCCATGAACTCGCAAATTTTTGAAAACTAAATTCCAGGAGCTAAGCAGCAGAATTCCAATTTCATCAAAGATGTATCAGATTTTCTAGACCCAATAGTGCCAAAACATCCTTGGTTCCCTTCTCTGGGAAAGCAGGAGTCTCATAGATTCGATTAGGGTTTGAATCCACCACTCCCAAGATTTCAGACCACGAAACCCGGGATTTAACAGCAATCCCTCCTCAACAGTACCAAATTTTCCATTCCAATCGATGGACCAGGTACTGCCAAGAAGGATAAAAAAGTGGGGTAAAACGAAAAGAAAACAAAAAAGTACCTTTGGGGGATGAAGTTATTTTTGGTGAGGCAAGATTGGATCTCGCAGGCCTCCTTCTTGCACGGTTCTTTGCTCGGCTGCGGCATCTCTCGCGATCGAATAAAAATCCGCGATCCGATCGATCGAGAGACAACGAAAACTGATATAACTAGTGATGGCCGATCACGATGGATACCTTATTAGATATGTTCTTCGCGCGAAGAAGGCGAGCAACGCCACCGCCTCTTTGCTTTCCGCTTTGGAAATCGAGAACGGCGTTTGTTTCTTTAGCTCAGGTTGAATGTTGACTGAAAAAAATGTTAAATCTAAATAAAATATATTTGCTTATATTTATGTCTGCCAACGTTGCTGATAAAAAAAATCAAATTTAGAAATGATATTAGAAATTTATATTATAAATGATATTTTTTAATAAATAAAAATTGTACATGCTATAAATAAATGTTACATCAGTAACTATTATTTATTATAAAAAAATATGTTTCATCTCCTTTACGTATCCCTCCTTTGTTTGTATTTACTTGATGCTTACGTGAGGAGACAATGAAAGAAGGGATACGGAAGCATTAACTATCCTTTATGTATCCTCCTTTACGTATCCCTCATTAATGATAGCCATCTAAGTTCTCGGGGCAACGAAAAAGATACTTTCTATTTACGTGAATATCTTTTACAAACTTTAACGTTCTGATTGAGATTTGAAGAGAAGGACGGGGGAACAAAAAAAAAGATTGAGAAAAAATATATAATTTTTTTTATTAAAATTTTTTTATAAAAAAATAAAAAGAACATATTTTTTTTAAAATTTATAATTTTTTTTCAAATCAAATAAATTTGAAAAAAATAAAATTTAAAGTTAATAAATTTTTTATAATTTTTTATCTCTTTAATAATAAAAAATAAAATTAATATTATATTCTAATGCTAAAATTTATTTCAAATCTTGGAGCTCTCGGGTAGTAAAAATTAACAAAAATAAAAAAAATAAAAGATAATTTTTTTAATTTTTTATTAAGTTTATTAGATTTTTTTAAAATATAATAATAAAAAAATTGTAATATTAATTTATTTTTCTTATTTTTTTGTTTCTAATCAAAGAAAGAAATTATTTTTTTCTTTAAATTTTTAATTAAAAAAAAAAATTTTTTTTTATTTTATTAATATTTTTTTTCTCCAAACTCCCAATCAAGACGTGAATTTATGTGAATACCTTTCGAAATTCAATATTTACATCTATATCCTTTTAAAATATTTATTTTATACAAATATTTAAAATAATAATTCTTTTGATGTCATTAATGAAAATCATATTTATTTAAATTAAAAATTATTTAAGACCCTAAAACTATGATTTTACCTTTGAATTAATTATCGGATCTTACTGGAAATCTTGTCCGCTCGCTCACGATCACTCTTCGCCTACAATATTTTTTTTTTTTTTGAAAAAGAGAAGCTCTATTTTTCTGACGAGCATCCAAAGTGAAGCTCGTTACACCATCGGAGATGATGCAGGTCGGTGGGGGGCATCGAGAGGAGATGATGGAAGCAGGGAAAGCAAGTGGTCATGGTGGAATAACAAAGAGAAGGAATATCTTGGGTTACGTCACCATCAGAAGGGGGAGGCCATCAGGGATGGTGGCGAAGTGGCAGTTGGGGAGATCATCGAGGGCAAAGAGGCCTCAAGACATGAGGAGGCAGTAGTGGTTGAACTTAGTGTTGACGAAAGTAATATAAAAACCCTTGAGTGGAGGAGCTTGACGGGCTTAAGCATGGGGGTTACATGACCTTGGGCTTGGGTAAGGGTTCTCTTCCTCCCCCTCTCCTCGTATGTTTGTGTTTGAGGGCCCTGCTTGGGCTACATTATACTTACAAATAGAATAGATCCACTCCGATGTTGGCTGATGTAATATTTCAAGCAGTGAAGTTCAAAGTTCTTAAAAGCCTTTCAGTTCTTGATGTTTCAAATGTTCTATTTTCCTCTTTTAAGCTTAACTGCTCCCAGGTTTATTGATCTACAACCCTATCCTTAAATCATGTGCAAGGATTCTTAAAAATGAAATAAACCTAAATCAGCTTCTTAGTCGAGTTGCTATATCATTTTGTGATAGGATATGCAAATTTTATGATTTATGAGCATTTGACTGGGACGATCAATATATAGGCCAAATCTTTAGAAAATTTGCATTTCCATTAATCAAAATTGCTGTTCTAAATTAGCTGGGCATAAGATGTCATTAGTGGGATTATGGTAAAATCAATGGGACGTGGGTTGTAGAAAGCATTTATGGAACAAGTTGATTGTCATCCATCATTGATGGTAACCGAAGAACAAGATCTTATGATTATGATAATCAAAAAATATTAGACACCATTTTGACCCCTTTTGTTTTTGCACATCACATTATTGTAGCCTTTACTAGTATATAATTGTGAATCTTTGGGAGCAAGCCTCATATGGTATTTTTGTGATAATATTGTTATGAGTTCTTCAAAGTTTATAATTAGCTCTAGCGATTACCACAGTATCCTGAGAAAATATGGAAGTCACTAACTATATTAACTTATTTGCTCAATCAATAAAGAGAAGACGGTTACCTTGAGTATTTACAAGTCAATAATACAAAAGGTATTAATAGTAAAGATATAATAAAAATTAATTTTGGCATCTGACACTCATCTGAATATGCAGGTGACGGTCAAAGACATGCGCTCAATATTATTTGTATATATATTTTTATAAAAAAAAATTTTCACATCTATCTATAAAAATATTTTAATTATTTTAATTTGAAATTATTAATTTTTTAGTAATATTAGATGACATAGATATATATATAAAATAAAATAATAAAATATATATATATAATATAAATATTTATGAAAAAAAAAAATATATATATATATATATATGTAAATATTAATTTTAAAAAAATATTTATATAAATTTGAATATTTATAAAAATATATATGTAAAAAAATATTTTATAAAATTGAAGGTGGATTTATCATTGAATCGGTCCTCAATTTTTTTTTCTATTATTTCTATCCTGAGAAAAACGACAAAATAATAGAATAGAAAAATATAAGAGAAAACGGAGAAACAACCAATTTCTCTCCTCTTCAAAAAAAACCGGAAGGGAGGAAAAAAAAAAGGAAAGAAAAAAAAAATGAAACGGGATTAAAATAGCGGTTTTTTTTTGGGTTGGAGGAGGAACGACGAGAGCGAGAACCAAAACCATGCGGAAATGGCTCAGTATCGGCAAGCAGGCGCGGAGCGTTTCTTGGTCCGGATCCACCACGACCCCGCCGCCGCCGACCTCCGCCTACCTCACCACAAGCCCGCCCGGATCCGCCGCTCCGGCAAGCCCCACCGCGGCTTCTCCGCCGCCACTATTCTCGCCCTGACCCTCGCCCTCGCGCTCTTCGTCGCCCTCCTATCTTCTCACATCTTCTCCCGTCACAAAGGTCCCCCCTTTTGCCCCAAATCTTTCTCCTACTTTCTTTGATCTGGTCTCGTCTCACTGTTTGTTTGAAATTGAGCAGAAACTGGAGGAAAATCCGACGCTTTTGATGGTGGTGATGGCGGGAATAATGTGAAGACCGATTTGGAATTCCGACCCCGATCCAATCGTTCTTCAGTGTACTCAAAGGAGCTCAAGTTCGGCCACGGCTCCGGCACGAGCGGCCGGGATTCGAGGTATTGGGACCGGGACGACAGGCGACGGGACCAGGATTACGGTGAGGAGAAGCGCGGTAATGTTAAAAAAGATCAGATCTTGGGGCGGGAAAGCGGTGCAAAAGGGCAGCTTTTTGCTAAAGATCGTCAGGATAGGCATGATGAGAAGCGAGGAGGGAGTAAGAATGGAGGAAGATTGTATAATGAGGCAAGGCTGGCCGAGCTGGATGCTTATAAGAAGGAGTATGAGGCCTCACGGACGAATAATGGGGATAATGGAGCGAAAGATGTTGATCCTGACGATGAGTATGATGATGGTTTTGATGTGTTGGATAATCATGATGATATGAAACATGATAACGGGGTTCATCGCGATCATGGTCATGATGGTGGAATGGTTGGAGTCAAGAAAGATGCATTCTTGGATGCAGGTGAGAAAGGTTCTACTGAGGTTTTGGGAAGAATCGGTCGTGGGAATAAGTTGGAACAGGGCCACACATCTAGTTCTGAGAAGAAGTCAGGCTCAAAGAGGAAGCCGAAGCATCGCAAATCTTCTAGTGAGTTTTATCTTCTTCACTTGTGTTTGAGGTCTGATTTCTCATGGTGCCCTGAACGCTTTAAGTTTTAAGGGAAATGATTCTTTTAGAACAAAGAAAGGGGGAAAGGACAAATCTGCATTCATGCTTTACGAAATACAACTAAGACAATATATACTAACTTATATTGTTCCCTATACTTCTGTTAACTAGAAGTCCTAGACTAAAGAAAAGGATAACAATGACAAATGGATGGACTTTGTCAATTTGCTGACTTGATCTGTTGGAAGCCTGTATTTTGGAGGAGGTTCATTACATAATCCTTTTTGCTCTACGCAACAGTTTGCTGACTTGATCTGTTGGAGGCCTGTATTTTGGAGGAGGTTCATTACATAATCCTTTTTGCTCTACGCAACAGTCTGTGTAGAGTTCACATTGATAAGATTACAACAGGCAATCTTCCTTATGTCTTGGGCTGTTAAATTGGTTTCTCACTTCTGATCTGCTTAAATAAGGAGGGATTCTTAATTAGGTATCTTGGTTGCAACATGACCCCATCATGGCAATTAGACTAACTAAAATAGTAAGCAATCTCATGATTCAACCTGCAACTTATAAGAGAGCCGTATCCAGTTAATCTGTCTCTAAAACAGCTTAATCTCTAACTGGAAGCTACGCTGAAGAAAGGATCTAAGATGCAAAGAGAGTAGTGTACAACCATCATGTGGACATATAATAGAAAAGTATCAGTACATAGGTCAAAGCTCCTATTAATAGTCAGTGAGTATTTGGAAATAACCAAAGTTTTAAATCCCATCGGATAGGGTTGACCCGATTTTTTCATGGAATGTAACGCGCCGCCGTCTTGCCCTGTCCCGACATTTGGGACAAATAATATCGTAAAACGTCTCGATCGGGATGCTGGGACGCTAGCGGGACGCCGCCATCCCAACACATGGGATGGTACTCCATTCCGGTGTCCCATAGAACGTCCTGCTGGGAACTGAATCCTTAGAAATAACCTTGGACCAAATTATCAAAATAAAAAGGAAACAATAATTTCTGATAGAATTGAAAGCTTGGAAATCTGTTGTTGCAGATATTTTTTTTCCGTCTCAGATCATTTGAAAGCTTGTCACTAGATGATGGAACAATTGAAATAAGGTCACATAGACACCTACAAGCATGCACATGTGTGCATGCTTGTGATGCATGCATAAGCACCCATGCAAAGACACACGCGTGGCGGTGGGGAGCGGGGGTGGGCAAGAGAGTGTGAGAGTGAGAGAGTTCTACCAGGAGTCTCTTAGCCAAAATTTTATCATTCTAAAATATATTATGAGCAATCTAAATGAATGACAAACACCATACGTCATGATGGTAGCAAAATGAAGATGTTTTAGATTTTGCATCATCTGAAATTGAAATGGATGGTTCAGCTGAAAGATTAAACTGATTTATTCTAATTTATTGTTTAGAGCTCTCCAATCCCACTGAATTTTGAGCTACATACTTTATGATGTGTGTATCTAGATCAATGGGATGGTGGAGTAGTATTTAGTTAAACAAATGGATAGACCTTAGAAAACCATATCAGAATAATTAGGAGATCATATGCAGGAAGAAAATAAAATCAATGAAAGTTAATGCAACGCAACAAATATCTTCCAACTTGTTGCCAAAGAAGAGTGGACAACAACATAGATTTCCAATATCTTGATAAATTAGAAAGGGAATATCTGGAAAACATACTCTTTCAAAATGTAACAAGGAAACCTAGTTTTAGTTCCAGTATGTTTTAGTGCTGGGCTAGGCATGTGAAGGGTTTAGACCACATGTTTGGGCATTGAAGGGGTTTACCATCTCAATTTCTTTTATTTTTATAAACTGACATTGCCCAACTCAAGCATTGGGTAATATCTGGGGTTTTTCAAGGATCCTTGTTCATCGGGCTACTTGTTACATAGTTGACCTTATTAATACTGAATGTAGTTCTTAAAGAATACTTTGTACCTTCCTCATATTTCCTTATTTTGGGAGGCTTTTGTTTCACAGTTATCTTTTGCTATAGGGCCGTCCTATCTTCCATAGCTAAAGCCACAAACTTCTATAATTTTCTTTAACTACCAAGACATACTGTCCGCATAGAAATTCTTATACTAAATATTTCCTTCTGCATTCTTCATCTAGAAACTTTTGGTTATATTTTTGTGTTTTATATGCATTGGGGGTTCTTCTTCTTTTCATAATTTTTTGATGCAGCCTTTGTCTAAATTTACTTTCATCCAGTGACTGAAAGTCCAATGCAAATAATGTCATAAGTAATAAAATTAATCTCATAATCCACTGGATCAACCCTCTTTCAACAACACTGTTTTCTTTAACTAGAGTTTCCATCTGGGAAATCTTATGATAGTAAACTATTAGCACCATAACGTGTTAAAATTATTAGAAAGAAATCCATATGGTTTTCATGATTTCTTTCTTACTGAACATGAGAGTTTCATCAAGTAATGTACTTCAAATGCCTATAATTGCCATTTATTAATATAATTTTGAAGCTCCCAATATTGCTCTTTATCTCTGCCTCCTCAATAAATGCTATGAATATTATCTGTGCATCTTCTTTTTCTTCTTCATCTTCTTCCACATGAACTTTATGAAGAAATCAAAGCAGCCAATGCATACATAACCCAATCAAAAAACTGATCCTATGGATTAGCCCATTTAAATCTTATCTTCCTCAGTTACTGATCTTGAGTGTTTCTACCACATGCTTAATGCATAGGCAATAACTCCAGTGACTAAATGGAATCTGCATTAAATTGTCTGAGATAGAATCAAGCCAACATCCCTTCTGTAAATTACTTAAAATAGATGCATGATTTTGTAAGGGGCCTGATGCTGCTTAATAGTAATACTTCAAAACTGCAAAGCATCCACTAAGCCTGCTATAGAATCCTTTTGGCTGCGTGCATGCCAATTTATTTATTTTGGGGCTTCGTTAGTGTAGAATTTTCACAGTAGAATCTGCTTGCAGCACTTATAGTCTTGCATTTTGTTTTTGTTCCCTTATCAAGATCTTTGCTTTAGTGTGTTTATAGCCTTTAATCTATGGGGGTAAATTGGCACCTTATATATGTCTGTCTGCGATAAATATTCACCATCATTCTTTGTTACTTGGTCTTGTTTTCCTGAAACTCTTTTTTCTTGAAATGTCCATCAGGTTCATCTTGTGAGATAAAATTCTTGAATTCTACAGCTCTACTTGTAGAGCCCGTTGAAAACAAGAAATTTGCAAGGTTTTCCTTGCAGTATACTGATGTTGAAGACAGGCCTAGTGGATCTGAGAACTGGGAGCCAAGATTTGCTGGCCACCAGACTCTCCAAGAAAGAGAGGAGTCATATTATGCCCATGACCAGAAAATTAACTGTGGCTTTGTTAAAGGCCCTCATGGATCACCAAGCACTGGCTTTGACCTTTCAGAAGATGATGTGAGATACATGAGCAGTTGTCACATAGCTGTATCTTCTTGCATCTTTGGTAACTCAGACCGTTTAAGAACTCCATTTGGAAAGACGGTAATTTTTATAAAAAAAGACTATAAATTGAAGAGGCATGAAATATCCCATTTATTTATTAGTACCCCATGTTTTCTTGTGGCTAGTTCTCTTTTCTTATGTCTTTGTCAGTATATTTTTTATGAACTTAGCTTGTTTATTGGAGTTGTATTGTTTAGATATTGATTGAATTTTTTTTTTTTCCTTTTGAATCATCAACCTTTATGAACTCTATGCAGTCATTCAATTTGAAATTACAGTAGAAATTATTTTCTTGCCAAATGTTATATTTTGTTGTATAGTTCTTTTGACATTCTGAATGGTGCATTGTTTTAAAAAAATTTGATACATGAGGCTCGGTATTTTAGCTTTAACTGTGAAATTGATTCTTTGTTTAATCTGTATGACCTTATTACTAAATGCTAGTGGTTGTTGTAGATTTCTTATTTCTGATAGTGGGCTTTACTACATGAGATTGAAATATTCTCTGGCTGAGGATCACAATGGTCTGGCCTATATATTATTGGTGGGAACTATCCTTAGCACGTGTTTTTCACTTTATAAAACTATACAAGAGTTAGACATTGGATGTCTTTTCTAAAATAGCTTTCAGTGCTTAGACCAATCTTTTTGGGATAAGCATGCAGGAAGTGGTTTTCTTATCATATGTGGGAATTGTCTTGGATCTTTCTTCAACAGTCTCCACATTTAAAGTTAACTCACCAAAATATCTTGGATGATTTTCTCCTCAAGTGGTTGACTAAAATGTAGACAAATATTTGACATCTTCCCATCATAACACGTGGTTTAATCATGCCATAACCCTAATTCAGATTCTGGGTAAGGTGTCAATTTTTTGTTGCTTCAACTCTTAAGAGTTAAATTATAATTACATAGAACTTTCTTGTTCAAATTGCTGAGTTGGTCAACAAATCCTTGACAATGCACCAATATGATCATTACTGTATCAAACATAACTCACATATCACCTTCACGATCTGCAATATGTCCTGCTCAGTCATTTGAATTATTATTCTAATGTTGGCGTACACTTTCAACTGCATTTGCATAAGCTCAGATGTGATCTGCTTAAAGTCTGAACCAGCAGGGCTTAAAACAAATTTGGTAAAGCTCAACTGTGCTGAAAACTTTTTGAATATCAACATCTGCATGTCTATATCAGATATGGATATGTATTCATTTTTTGTAAATCTCTTTCCTGTTATAGATATGGATTTAGATGTTGATATGTTATCCAAACACGAACATCCAAATGTGGGAACTGATAAAACAGATATTCAGATCCAGATAGGATATCAGCGTATATAAAGATGGTTCTCGGAAAAAAAAAATTAGTAGTTTATCCTGAAGTCCAGATGAAGCCATCTCTTCTCTCCCTTTTTTATTAAAAAAAATTACTTCTCCATGTTAGTTTTCTCTTATCTAGGAACAATGGATCTTATTCTCAAGTGTTTTACTTTCTTCATATGTAGTTGATGATACGTAAAGCTATGAGTACCATGAATTGCCATAGCACTCCGGTACATGACATATTGTACTGTACCGAGCAAGAATCAGTATGAAATTCCAGTTTTGGGTCAGTACAGGCCCATACTGCCATGTACCATCTGTACCATCCATACCAAGGTGTGTACCATCTGTACCGAGGCGTATTGACCCATACTGCGATGTACCAAGATAAAATGTGAGAAAAATGGTTGGAGAGCTGTTTCAATATGGATGCATACCGTACATACCCACTATACTGTTCCGAATCGGAAGATACCAGTATGGTACCCAATATTGAGATTGCAGAAAGTTGATGGTAGTAATTAAAGTTTCAAGGTGCAGTATTCCTATTTTAGGTGCAGATTCCTGTGCCTTCTTGCATTTACTCCTATTGATGGCATCGTCATCTTTGATTGCATCAATGTGGTACCTGCCAACTTGAATAAAGTGGGAAGTTGATATCTCCATTTTAAACAATGATCAAGTTGCAATCATGAAGATTATGTGCTACATGTTGAGAACTCTTGTTCTGTCCTTGACTAAAGTAGTTAGATGTACAGCTGATATGAGGCCTGAAAAGAAACATAATATGCTCATATTCCTAGGTTCCAGTTGAGTGGTAATGATGCAAATGTATGTGAAATTTTAGGAGTCTCATCATAATGTTTTTTTCCCCTTTCTCCATTTTTTTTCTTGATAGCATATCACAATGACCACTTCATATCAAAATTGGGGCCAACATCCTTCATGTGACCTAGGTGGGTCTTGGAGCAATGGTAAGGTTGCTCCACTGCGACCTTTGTGTCACAGGTTTAGAAATCGGAAACAATCTCTGTGCATGATGGTGGTAAGTCTACGTACATCAGAAAACAAAAACAACCTCTCTGCATGATGGTGGTAAGGCTAAGTACATCCACCCTCCCCAACCTTGGTGGTAGGAACCTCGTGCACTAGGCTATCTTTTTATTCCTTCATGTTCACTTGGTCATTCACTCCGTTCTCATGATTTAAAGAAATTACTTGCTTTACCCTAATTACTTCATCCATTTATATAAAAATATTCTCTACAGTTTTGTTGAGTGATTTATATGATTTCTTTTTTGGATTATACTAAATCCTTCCTTTGGACAAGCATAAGCAGGGTGCATGTTGTGCTCATTGTTTAAGCAATAGCTGCTATATTTATGCATCGGATTCTTCTTGGAACATGCTTCTTTGACCTTCTCATGAGTGGCACTGAGTAGATGACAACTCTTTGCATGATCATCATCATATGAAACACAGGCTTACTTCTTTTTGTTGCTGAATTGAAATTATTAAAATCCCTGCAGATTACGCGTCTATCAAGGAAAAATGTCTGCTTCGTTATGTTTGTGGATGAAAGTACATTGCAGACTTTATTGTTAGAAGGCGAAAATATGGATAATATGGGTTTATTGGTCTGTGGAAGATTATAGTGGTTAAAAACTTACCGTATGCTGACATGCGGAGAGTTGGGAAGATACCAAAGTTTTTGTCACATCGTCTCTTCCCTACTGCCAGGTGAGAATAAAGCTATATGACTAGCAAGGCAAATAATGAAGACTAATGCTTAGGCACAGTGTGCTTGCATGACTCTCTCTCTTTCTCCTTTTTGGTTGGGGGTGGGGGATACCATGTGCTTTACATAGTCAATAATTTGGTTATTAAAAATAAATCCTTTTTGTAATGTTGAATAAGTCATAATATCTGATATTACTTTTTGGACCTTTAATCTATATGTTTCTGTTGATCTTTTTATTTCATCCTGTGTCTCCATGTTCCTGTTAAGATGTATGTATTCATATTTGTTTGATCATGATTTATGTAAAAGTTTTGCTTTTCATTTTATTATTTATATACAACTTCCACTTTCTAATTTTAGGACTTGTGATATCTAAATTCAGGTATTCAATCTGGCTGGACAGCAAATTGCGACTTCAGAGCGATCCTTACCTCATCCTAGAGTATTTCCTTTGGCGGCACGGTTATGAATATGCCATTTCTAATCACTATGATCGGCATTGTGTTTGGGAGGAGGTGATGCAAAATAAGAAGCTGAACAAATACAACCATACTATCATTGATCAACAGTTCGAATTCTACCAGTCTGATGGACTGAAAAGATTTGATCCTCGGATCCTAGCAAACTGCTTCCTAGCCGTACACAATCTTATCTAAACTTCTTTCCATGAATATAAAATATGCATGTTGGCATCAATCTCACCATTTCTGCTGTTTAATTATGGACAGATGTCCAGAAGGTTCTTTCATCGTGCGAGCTCACACACCAATGTCAAACTTGTTCTCCTGCCTGTGGTTCAACGAGTTGACCGCTTTACTCCACGTGACCAGCTGAGTTTTGCTTACACATATCTGAAGCTCGTAGGATGAATCCTGGGAAACCTTTTCACCTTAGTATGTTCAAGGTGCGTGGGAAACACTACACCAGCTCAGAAATTTCCAGCTTGTTTATTTTCACTTGTCTTCTTCTGATTCTTTCTAATTCTAATACTGATCCTTTTAGCTTATAAAAAGTTGAGCATATCTGTTCTCACTAAGCTTGTTGTGTCCTAATTAGTCTAATTCTAAAACTTACCTGCAGGATTGTGAAAGACGATCTATAGCGAAACTTTTCCATCACAGAGCAGAAGAGAAGCGAAATAACCCTGCACAGTCAACAAGATGAGATATGATTTCCTGAACATTGGTGAAAGAAGAGAAAGAGTTGTTCCTATTCAAGTCATCGTCACATTCATGCATGTTGCTTTGGTTCAGCCGATGCCTGGAGATAACATGGTCGTTATCATGGATATGCTGCATGTTGATGAGTGAAGCTGAGGCTGAAAATCTGCACTTGCCATCTTTAGTTAAAGCTCTCTTGCTTTGGGAGGTCGGAAGATCCTGGTTCTTGTGTCATGTATTTCATTTGATCAAGTAAATTTTGGCTTGGCCCCATATTCATACAGGTGCTATTCTTGCGGATTTTTGCTTGTATTTTGTGGCAGTTTGTATATTTCCGCGTCATATCATTTGCCAGATCATAATGATTTCCATGATCCTGTGGACTTTAGACTGCCAATCTTGTATCATGTACACTTTATCAGTGTATTGATATTTTTAAACAGCCTTATTGTTGCTTCTGAAGGCTTCAATCTGGCCTGGTTTATGGTAGTCTCCAATTTTCGCTGGGAATCCTATGAGCGGATCGTTGGCTGTAAAATGAACTTTGTGTCCTTTTCAGTATCAAATTCCTTCTAAGCTAAGAAAGTGCTTTTTAGCTGTGATGCTTTGTTTATTGTTGATTAGTCATCCTTCAATACCTCATACTTATTCTCTGATGGAGTCGCAGAAAAAATATATTCAAATGCTTTGTTAGAACTGCTTTCCATTCATGCCTAAGGAGTTATCTTAATGGCTTGACTAATATCTACTATTAAATATACATTTATCCCAAATAAATTTATGGTAACTATTTAACATTAGATACGTTTGGAGCATAATAGGATGGAGACTTTAGATTGTGTCCGTTTAAAGATAAGATTATAGGCAGAAATATTGCTTTTTTTTATGCTGAACAACATTTTCATTTTTAGAATAAAGCATAAAACCTATGGATATAAATTTGACAAATATTGGTCCAGCTTAATTGTTAAGATATTCATAACTTAGCCAGACCTTTTTCAGCCCTTTTTTTAAGCATAAGCATCATACACCCCGCTAGAATTAGCTTTCAATACTTTTAGCATCATCACATTACACATCAAAACAAATTACAGGATAAAAACTACCAGAAAATCCTCACAATGTTTGACATCCCCCAATATCCGCTGGTGCAGCAAGAATTCATCCCCCAGACAAGGCTCCATCCCTGAACATTCCCAGCATCTCATTTCTCCCTCTCATCACCTCTTCAAACACCTCATCCACCGCAGCATCAAACCTCTCCACTCCCTCATTCAACCCAGCTGACCTTGTCCTCAGCAACTCAACACCACTCAAGAATCTCTCTCTGTCATCAACCCTTCCTTCCACCACCTGGGCTCTCAAATCTCCCACCACCTCATCCACCATCTCATGCTCAACCAAAGCCAGTCCAGAGCCACTCTCAGGCCTTGGAGATCTCTCATGAAACCTCCCAACCAATTGTGTGAGCAACTCCATGCATGGCTTGAGCTGAGGTACCTTATGAGTGATGTCTCCATTTCCCATGTCGATGGAAACAGGAGAAACCATGGCTGATACGAGGAGCAATGATAAAACTATCATTGTAGTCTTGGCAGCAAGCATCACAACAGCCATACTCTTCACCTGCATTTGGTTGCCTCCTGATGAGATTCCACTGCCTAGTCTTGATGTTTCTTTCATTACTTCAGCATCCAAAAGTTTCTCATGGTTTCTTCTATGCACTCTCTCGAATTCGATGTTGTTGACATCAGCCATGGTGGATGAATTGTCGACCTCACCAAGCTTTTGGATTGCAAGTTCTACCACCATGCGATACCGATTTATTCCAGAGACTGCAGACTTTAGCGAGTTGCAAAAATCCAAAAGAGTTGCAGTTTCTTTCATGTATTGATCAAACCAATCCTCCTCAGCTCCATAAGAGATTGGCAGCTTGGATTTCTTGAACAAGACGAGGAGTTCAACCTGCATCTTC
>NC_026001.2:8863167-8889331 GCF_000442705.2 Elaeis guineensis
TAAGACATCAAAAAGCCATATATATGTTTAGGATGTCATGTATATTCACAAAAGTCATATATATTATTCAGAATATCATATATATTTATAGAAAGTTATACAAGACATCAAAAAATTATATATATTATTCAGAATATTATAACTATATAAAAAATTATATATATAGTTTAGGATGTCATATATATTCATGAAAAGTCATGCATGTTGGTGGATATCTGATCAGAACACCATCTTCCAAGATCTTTTCGATATCGTGCATCGCAGTAGGAAGAAAAAAAAATAAAATAGAAAACAATCAAATACGTAGATAAGCCAAAAAAGGGCTCGCCTCCATGGGGTATGCAAACTTCACTATGAGAAAAAAAAATTATAAGAGAAGATCACACCCTTAACTCTTGTACACCCAATCTCTCCCTCACAGGAAGCTCTTCCTCACAAAAGCTTTCTCTTTAGGAAGATCCCCTGAACTCCTGAAGCGACCGCTGTCCAGAAGCCCTGCTCTTGCTCTTCTCGATGCCTCGTCGCCTGTGTTCTTAGGTTTCTTGCCGAACTACCGCGCACCACACCCTCTCTGTTTGTGAACAGGGTCTTATAAAGGCTTAAAACCTAGGGTACATCAGAAACAATCTCCTGATCGAACTTCTACAACTTTTGGGTCATCCAATCTGCATCAAATGATCAAAACAACCCGCTAGATCATGCCCAAAATGAATCATAAAAGCTCTCAGCCCTTGGATCATCATCGGAAGATCAATCCACCATCCGATCGCACCTTCGATCCATAGAATAAGCCATAAACCATGAGAATCGAGTAGGAAACGTCGCTCGGTCCATGGTGGACCGTGAGAAATCGAGGAGAAATACCCCCAAGATCCACACGCCTGGCCATGGACCGCCTGATCCACCATGGATCGGGATATCAGAAAGCTGAGCCCGCACGCGTGCGCATGGGCCTGGGCCACGCCCGCGCCTGTGCGCCTGGGCCTGGGCCATGCTCCTGCACGAGCGCCAGGGCCTGGGATGTGCTCCACATGCTGGGTCGGGCTTTGTGTGCTTAAGCCGCGCGCTGCCTCACCACCGCCGCTCCATCGGCCCACCGTCGGTCCTCCGTCGCTCCAGATTTTATGTCAACTTCAATCAAGCGTATCTCGATCATCCAGACTCTGTTTGAGGTGATCTTGAGCTCATTGGACTTCGTTCGTTGTCGCAGACATCGCTGTGGGCTCAATGTAGACCGAACCTCGATACATCAAATTCTAACAATCTTCACTTCGACTTGACATTCGGTCTCCTCATACTCTGAAAGCTTTTGGATCTCCTCACCCCCATGTCTGGAGGCAATCGCCTGCTGATCATAGATGGGCAAACATGGGAGTCAAGTCAGGTCACTCGATCCCATCTCTGTCGTATGCTGTTGTCCTCCTGATCTAAGACCTGCTCGAGGTATCATCCTGCGACAATAGAAATCTCATCTTACGATATTACCTCTCATCCTCCTGAATCTCGCATCTCGTGCCCGATCCACCTCCAACAGGAGCTCCACCTAGCTCTGGACTCCTCCTGGCTCTCAAAGCTCCACCTCACACTGGGCTCTCCATTAGATAGTAATGTCCTCTCATCTTCTTCTTCTCCTCCAAAGCAATCCTATCGTCATGTAGCACTTTTAGGATTTCTCCACCAGCTACCGTCCTATAGCCTCTCGAATCCAGTCTGCTCAGTGAGATAAGAGTCTGTCTGAAATCGGATATGTATCGGATCTTCCTCAATCTCCTCACTGCACCATCATATGTCCTCTAGCTGACCATCCCAATATCTCTGATCGCACAGCTCTATCCATCCGATAGATAAACAGTGCCCTCACTGCTCTCTAGGGAGTTAAACTGCTTCTCTTTACAACATAAATGATAGGTGCATACAGAATCTAAAATCTACTGCTGGAAAGAAGGAGATACCTCATCAGATATCTCTGGAACATCTCTCTCTGAATCGCTACTGACCATCACTACAGTAGCCATCATCCGATCTCTGAGTTGAGAGCAATCTCTGATTAGATGCCCCAACTTGTCACACAGATAATATCTGATCTTGCTCAAGTCCCTCATTCTGGACTTGGACCGCCCTCATCATGATCTCCTGTCGCTCCGTCTACCACTTCCTGCTCATCTAGAAACCACCAAAGCTGAGCTGTCACCACCTGAGCTCGAAGCTGGATTCTCTCTTCTGAGAACCTCATTCTAGAGAATCATCGTGGTAACCTCATCCATCTTGATGGTGCTCTTCCCCACTAGAAGAGCAATCATCAAAGACTCATATGAAGGGGGAGCGATGCTAGCAAGACCAGCGCCCTAGTCTTCTCCTCAATATTTTCACCAATGCAGAGGAGGTCGGTGAGGATCTTCTGAAAATAGCTGAGATGCTCCTGCACGCTTTGCCCCTCAGTCATCCGCAGTTAGTAGAACTGTCTCCAGAGAAAAAAAGTGTTAGTGAGAGATTTCACCATGTACAACTCCTCGAGCTTCGACCATAGCACCGTCAGAGAAATCTCGCCAAGCACATGGATTACCACCTTATCTGCTAGCTAGATGCATGCTGATGGTACTTACTGCCTGCATCTGAAGTCGCCTCCAATCTTGCACCTCCATAGTGGTCGGCTTCTCCTCGTATAAGAGAGCATCGATCAACTCTTGATGGATGAGCACATCCTTTAGCCTTGCCTGCCACAAAGAGAAATTGCACTTTCCATCAAACTTATTGATCTCCATCTTAATTGATCATATCTTCTCCATCTTCAGTCTTGCTCACCATTGCTGTAATCTGCATTCTTGTACCATCTCGCTCTGATATCACTTATTGGTGGATGTCTGACCAGGACACCACCTCTCAGGATCTTTTCGATACCGCACGTCGCAATAGGAAGAAAGAAGAAATAAAATAAAAAATAATCAAATACATGGATCAATCAAAAAAAGACTCGCCTCCACAAGACATGCAAACTTCACTATGAGAAAAGAAAAAAAATTACAAGAGGAGATCACACCCTCAACCCTCGTACATCCAATCTCTTCCTCACAAGAAATTCTCCCGTACAAATACTCTCTCTTTAGGAAGATCCTCCTGAACCTCTGAAGTGATCACTGTCTGCTTTCCAGAAGCTCTACTCCTGCTCCTCTCGATGCCTCGTCGCCTGTGTTCTCGGGTTTCTTGCTGAACTACCGCGCACCACACCCTCTCTGTTTGTGAACAGGGCTTTATAAAGGCTTAAAACCCAAGGTACATTGGAAACAATCTCCTGATCGGACTTCTACAATTTCTGGGCCATCCGATCTACACCAAATGATCAAAACAACCCGCTGGATTATGCCCAAAATGAATCATAAAAGCTCTCAGCCGTTGGATCATCACCGGGAGATCAATCCACCGTCTGATCGTGCCTTCGGTCCACAGAATAAGCCGTAGACCACGAGAATCGAGTAGGAAACATCACCCGATCTATGGTGGACCGTGAGAAATTGAGGGAAAATGCCCCCTCAATCCACATGCCCGACCATGGACTGCCCGGTCCACCATGGACCGGGATATCAGGGAGCTGAGCCAGCGCGTGCATGCGCTTGGGCCTGGGCCGCACCTGCGCCCGTGCGCCTGGGCTTGGGCCGCACCTCCGTGCAAGCGCCCGAGCCTGGGACGTGCTCCGCATGCTGGGCCGGGCTCTGCGCCCCCGAGCCGCATGCTGCCATGCACTGCCGCACCACCGCCAGCTGCCGTCGGTCCTCCGCCACTCCGAATTTCATGTCAACTTCAATCGAGCGTATCTTGATCATCCAGACTTCGTTTGAGGTGATATTGAGCTCGTTGGACTCCGTTCGTCGTTGCGGACCTTATTGTGGACTCAATATAGATCAAATCTCGAGGCATCAAATTCTAACAATGCAAGGCATCAAGCAATAATAATACTGTTCCTTTTTTATTCTACGAAGGAAAGAGTAGTTTCATTGCTAAAAATTGAAGAAAGAAAAAGCTGAGCGATATTAAATATTTGTCCTATCATTAAGTATGCTATATGCTCTAATGTGATTCGGCAGTGTGCTCCATATTAATTTTATGGCACCATACATGGTGCACAAAGACTTTCTTATCGGTAGAAACCAACTTCCAAGACACCAAAAATTCCAAGCCCAAAAAGTCCACTAGAAGCTAGGCGAGGTGAAAGACACTTTCAGGATAAAGACATCTCTGGCATCGCTATTTTTCCCTGCATGAAATTCTTTATGCACCGTGAGAGGCATAGAAAATCCGACGTGGAGCACATCGTCTCGTTCGATTGGTTCATATAGTCATCACTTTTCAACATGCATTTAATACCTATAGATTGTCTTTTTCGTTTAAAAAATTTGTATGATGAAAATACTCCTGCCATTTGGTTATGATACCGCTTCACAAAAATTATGATATCCCAGCACTAAACAAAAAATCAAAGGCACTAACCCCTTCTACAATATTTTCTGTCATCCGTGGCCTAAATTATGACTCTCAGAATGTCATAATACGCTATATAGGAAAAAAGATGAATATATGTGGAAACAGAATTATGACATCTTTTTTTAAAAAATTATGACATCTTTTCATAAAAATTATAACGTTACGGTACTAAATAAAAAATCGAAGGGAGGTATCATAATTTTTTTGAAGGAGTGCCATAATTTTTGTGAAATAATGTTATAATATGTCGTAATTTTTTCAAAGGATAAGAATATCATAATTTTTTTGAAGAGGTATTATAATTTTTGTGAAAAAATATCATAACTAAAGAACAAAAATATTTTTATCATATAAAATTTTTAAATAAAAAAATAATTTATAAATATTAAATATATATAAAAAATAATGACTATACACAACGATCACACTCCACGTCAGATTTTCGGCACCGCCCACGGTCCGTAAAGAATTTCTGTTTTCCCTGCTTTTCCATCTTCGGTAAACCACCAAGTCAAGCTTCACTTTCTCTCTTAAATCCCCACGTAGCTTTCAGCCCGTTCCAAACGTCTCGGAATCGGAATCTGTTTTAAAGATTGCAGGCTCCGTCAGTCAACTCTGACCCCAAAGAAAAATCCACACGTTTTCCGCTTCTCTTTCCTTTCAATTCTCCAACCATCCCAGTTTGGGATTGCATTTGCTCGCAGAATTTTTTAAAGTAAGCTTTTTGCTAGTAAAATTTTTAATAAAAAAATTTATTTATCATTTAATAACTATATTTTCAAAACATCGTAGAACTTTAAAATTTATTTGGCAACTAAATTAAAAAATTATTTTAAATATAAGAAAATAATAGTAAATTATATATAATATAATAATCATAATATTAGTATAATATAATATAATTTAATATAATATATTATTCAATAATATAATATAATATTATATGATAGTATAATAATATAATGTTATATAATATATTTTATTATTTTGTTAGTTCAAACAAACTTTCCATGGGCTTTTGAAAGTGCTTTTAGAGTAAGGTTAAAGTATATCTTTCAGATAAAAAAAAGCAGCCGCTTTCTCCTGCAAAAATCCATCGTTGGATCATCAAGGATCACTTTGACATTTGTGCAGGTAAATAAATGATGGTGTGCAAAATATTTTAAAATATATATGATAGGCGTGTGATTGAAATCAAAATAGATATAGATCGGATATCATTATATTTATTTTTATTTTTATTTTAAATAAATATAAATATAATTTAAATATTAAAAATATAAATATAATTATAAATATAAATTAGATAATTAAAATTTATAACTACAGAATCAAAAATATTACTAAATAGATGATAAATCGAGTCAATAACATATAAATTATATGATTATATTATTTTTTTAAAAATTAATAAATATTATATAAAATTATATAGAATTACAGTAGATTTGAATATTTGGATATGGATCAGATAGTTGTCTGTCCATATCTAATTTTTTTTGTATGAATGTGAATACAAATATGAATATTAATCAGGTTCTCAAATTTTTATTTTTATTTAAATTATTTTAAATATAAAAATAAATTTAAAAAAATAAATTTAGATAGATATTATCTATATTATTTTTATCCCTAAATGAATGGTCCAACAACTGACATGTGTCAAGATAGGTGAATCCTTCTTTTGTGTCAAAGGTACAACAACCCCCATGTTTTAAAAAAATATTTTAAATTGAAATTTTTTTAAATAAAAAATTTCAGGTTCGGATAAGATTAGAAAATTATTTTAGATTTTTTTAATCAAACACGCATGCATTGCTCACAAATATCTTTTTTTCTTTTTTTCTCTTGGTATTTAAGGGAGCGCATTTGGCACCTGCTCTCCTCTGGTTCATTCGTACGTGCCCTTTCTCTCGGTGTTCTGGTCTCTGCGAAGTCTCCATTTCGAGTACAACGTTTTTCTGTTTTTTTTTTTTTTTAAGAAAAAAACTTTTCATTCGAGGTGGTGGCAGCTATCTTTGCAAGATAGCTAGCTTCATATACGAAGGAGATTTGAGTCCAGGATAGGTAGGTTAAGCTCTTCTGTCGCAACAAAACCAGGAGAAATGGAGAGGTATGCTCGTGTCTTCTTCCTTCCTTTATTCCTCTTCTTGTGTTGTTTCTCTTTCTTCTTTGTTTATGGTTTGGCTGCCAATTCGTCCCAACTAGTCCCAGTACAGAGGGACATCATGACTAATCTCTCTAAGAGCCTCCCAACGTCTCAAACTATTGGGGTGTGGAACACCATGAAGGACCCTTGCCGTTGGGTTGGGGTGACCTGCTCCCCTCCGCCCTCCTCCGTTGTGACCGCTCTCGCCTTGTCCGGCTTCGGCCTCTCCGCCAACTCCTCCTTGGTCGCCCGCTTCTTTGACCTCCTCTGCCGCCTACACGACCTCAAGTCCCTCGACCTCTCTCTGAACTTCCTCACCACCATCCCCAGCTCCTTCTTCTCCTCCAACTGCAGCGGGCTCTCTGGATTAGAGTCCCTCAACCTCAGCCACAATGTTTTCACCGGTCCTCTGCCTAGTTTCTCGGGTTTTGGGGCTTTGCAGTCCTTGGATTTATCTTATAATTCCTTATACGGACCCTTGGATTCCGGGCTGGAAAAGCTCACCAGATTGAAACTTCTGAATCTTTCCGGCAATTTCTTCCATGCTACCATCCCAGCTCGAGTTGGTGGTGCAACAGCTCCGAGCTTGGAGGTCCTGGTGCTCTCCGCCGCTCGTCTTCACGGCGAAATCCCCGAACGGATTTTTGATTGTGAGAACCTCACGTTGCTGGATCTCAGTCAAAATAACCTAACTGGGTCTATTCCGGATGGGATCGAGAGGCTTTCCAAGTTGGAAGTTCTCCTCCTTTCTTCCAATAACCTCACTGGGATAATCCCGACTAGTTTGGCAACGATCAAGACCCTGTCTCAGTTCACTGCCAACGAGAACCATTTCAGTGGCTCGATTCCTCGTGGAATTACTACTCATGTGAGTGTTTTGGACCTCAGCAATAATAGTCTCACCGCGGAGATCCCATCAGACCTCCTGTCGCCGCCGAATTTAGAGTTTGTGGATCTGTCCAGCAATCTCCTTGAAGGTCCCATACCTGGGAATTGGTCACAAAGCAGGCTCTACCTTTTGCGACTTGGCGGTAACAAACTTAATGGAAGCATTCCATCAACAATTGGGAAGCTTTCCAGTTTGACACATCTAGAGTTGAATGACAATGTATTGGGTGGAGAGATTTCATCTGGGCTGGGGAACTGTAAGAATCTGATGCTGTTGGATCTATCTTCCAATCAGTTGCAAGGGCATTTGACAAAGGAATTGGGTTACCTTGAACAATTAGTGGTCTTGGGGCTTCAAAACAACAGTCTTACTGGAGAAATACCTGATGAACTCCTGAAGTTTCGGTATCTGAGCACTCTTGATCTCAGCCAGAACTTGCTCGCTGGTGAGATACCTCAAGCAATTTCCAATTTAAAGGAGCTTTCAGTTCTCAATTTACAAAGCAACAGCTTCTATGGTTCCATACCTGATAGCATCAGTAGCTTCGAGAATCTGACAGAACTGCAGTTAGCAAACAACAACCTGAGTGGAACTGTTCCGAGAATGCCAGGGAGCTTGATGACAGCTCTAAATCTCGGTAGCAACCTCTTCAACGGACACATACCTTCCTATCTCGGTGATTTATCTCAGTTGGAGATTCTCGACCTCTCAAACAATAAATTTAGTGGTGAAGTTCCAACTTCTCTTACTACAATTCAAAGCCTGATAGAATTGGATCTCTCTGACAATCTGCTTTCTGGAGTGCTTCCAAATTTTCCTTCGTTTGTCAGAGTCATAACCACTGGAAATAAGGATCTCATCATCTCAAATTCAAGCCCTAACACCAACACAACTTCAAGTAACACTGAAACTAAGAAAAAAATTGCTGATGTCTTTGTTATGATTGAGGCTTTTATTGGAGGCTTCATTGTTTCCATCTTAGTGGCTGTGGTTATCCAAAAGTTCTTGAATCGGGGAAAAAGTAACCACCAAAATGCAAGGAGACATGCTTTGCACTCCAACAGACCTTTCCCTGAAAACTCCATTGAGAGATTGAGAAGGTTCCAGCACTGGCAATACGCCAGAAACCTCAGCCTCAGGTAAGAAATGAAAAATATGATATGTTCACATGCAAAGGTAGTAAGAATCCAAGAAAAGCAATTTTTCTCTTTTGCATAGGATATTTGGTGCATTGAAAGCTCCAGCTACATTGCTTCCTAGACCACATTTCCAAATGATTAACTGTTGGTGAATGTTTCCAATTATAGAGAATAAATTTCACAAGATAGAAGAAAATAACTGTGTACATCCTGTAAAAACCTGTCCTGCCGACCTTTTTGGATATGGTTGAAGGACTAAATATGATTGTGATGTTTACTCTTGGATTTTCTCAACTCAGAAGTTCTAGTACTTTTTTTTTTTTCCTATTCAACTATTTTTCAGAAATTATGAAAACATGCAAGTTCCAAGTTGTCATGCATGAGTGGAAGGCTTCTGTTTTCAGCTTGAAGTGGGCACCATAAAACTTTTTGGTGCCAAGATAGTGCAATTATGCAAGTAGAAGTGCTAACCACACATGCAATGAGATGCCTAGATCAGACAGCAGGTAGGCATCCCTACAAACAGAAGCTTTCGAATGCTATCTTTTGATAAATGGAGACCGTTATAACCCATGAATCTCTGTTCCCTGAAATAATGTGGACATATGATTTCTTTGGTTTTTCTTTTCTTTGATAAGCAATATAGCTATACAATTTCAAATCCCATCAGTGGTACTTATCACCTAATCCAATCTACACTAGGTCAGGCCACTCTTATGGGATCTTCTCTTTCATAGCGAGCCAATTAGCTGCAACATTTTTTTGCAACCAATTCATGTTGCTCATTAGCTTGTAAGATGAGAAAATTCATCAGACAGGCTAACAACTGCTACAGACATGGCTAGTATCAGTTAAGAATATCGACCAAATTTAGGCAATAATTGAGAATGATGATATTACTGAAAACAAGTGAGACTGGTAATACTTAAATTTGATTACTGTTCATAGACTGCATATACGTCCCTTTTGTTTCTGTACAGCCTTTTCGATGTGATCATTGAGGGGACAAATTGCCTTGACACTAGGAATCCTGATCACAGCCATTTCAAGCACCAATTGAACTTTTTTCATGCTTCCCCAAATTTCTGAGATGCCACATTATGAACAATTTGCCACTTATGCTGGTCATGCTTCTTGCCACATATCAGTCCTTGCAAAATGCTAGGCATACTCGTTGCCGGACAGGATCCATCATCCACTAGCAATCAGAAAAGAAGGAAATCGTTGGTTCTTGCCACTGTCCATATAACCAAGATACGAAAATATAGTTCTGCTGAAGTGGTCGTTACTAAGAATCTTCAAGTTAGTTGGCATTTCTGGAACAATGCTACTTTGTTCGTTATTTCCTGATCAACGTTCTGCCCAGAACCCATCAAAACAGCAGGTATAGAACCGAAAAAGTCTTTATACTGTGACTTCAAGTATGAAAGCTCCGGTGAGTTGTAAAATTCAAATGGAATTTTGCCAATGAGCAAATCGTGTCCACAATTCAGCACAACTGGGTTTAACTATTTGCTGAATTCATTAGAAATTTCTCTATGAAGGCTGTTTATTTGAAGCTCCAAGGACTTTAATTATTTCAGATGACCCGACTATAGTGGCAATGTTCCTTGTAGTTGATTCAAAGCTAACTTCAACACCATTAGGTTTGTATGGTTTCGCAGCTCCCATGGAAATTCTCCATCCAATTCATTGCTGTCAAGAACTAGCATCTCCAAATCGGAGAGCTGGCTGACTGTTGCTCGACTGCTTCTGTTGAGTGAATTCTTGCCGGCGAGGAGGTTAAAATAAAAGAACTTAAACAGTTTCAATCAAGGAGCCTTCTGAGCTTTCTTCCAATAATTTAATGACAGAAGCACTCCAAGTTCATCCATGATCAAATCCTCAACTTTTCTGAAGCTGTTCAAATCAACATCGCTGCTTTGATTCCTCCAGTAACTATCATATTTGGACCTTAGCTACAATAACCTCAGCAGGGAGATCGCAGTAGACCTCATCTGAAATCCTTGGAGTATGTGGATTTCACCAGTAATATCCTCCAAGGCCCCATCCCAAAAATTTTGTCTTCAGGATAATATCTTTTGTGGCTCGGCACAAATTCGCTTACTGGAAGCGCATCCAAGAACAATCGAGCAGCTTTGCAAATTGGAGAAGCTAGAGCTTGACCGCTATGGATTGGATGGAGAGATTTTCATGGGAGAAGTGGAATCGTAAAATCCAATGGTATTGCACCTAGCTTCGAATTAGCTATAAGGAATATGGCCACTGGAGTTGGGTTATCTTAAAGAGTTCTTGGAGCTTCCATTGGACAATCTCAGTGGAGAAGTTCCTTGCGAGTTTGGCAAAATTGATTAACGTGAGGGTGCTGCACCTTGGCCGCAATTTGTTCCCAAGTAAGATACGCTTTGAGTTTTATGACTTACAGGAGCCTCCACACTTAACTGCTGGTTCAATACCTCATATAATTCTGATGGAATCTCTGGTATTACTCCAGTTAGGAAACTACCAACTAAAGAATTGTACCATCTTGTTACCCAAAAAAAAAATTGTACCTTCGTATCTTGGTTATTTATCTGAGTTGAATGTTATTGATATCTCAGACAATAATATTTATTTGAATTGTACCTGACAGAATTGGTGCTTTCTGACAATCAGCTGCCTAAAGGACCTCCTAATTCCTCCATTCATCAAAGTTATTACAAATCTTATGATCTCACTTGCAGGCCCAAAGACACTGCTCAAGAAGAAAAATTCAAATGCTACAGTTACAACTATAATTGCTGCTCTTTTGGGGTGGCTTCATTGTTTTAAATCTTGGCTGTTGCGGTGATTCAAAGATGCCTGAATCAAGTAAAAAATAAAGAAATGCAAAACACTGGACCTCTCCTTGAATCTCTACAGGGATACTGAAAAGATTTCACCATTATGATTATATAAAAAAAAAAATTAGATGAGTAAAAAAAATTTAAAAAAATAAAAATATCTCCTCAATTTAGTCTAATTTCACTTACATCCTCTGTACTTTAAAAAATATAAAACTGTTTCTTCTAGTTATCGATACATTTCAATATCATTCAGTTGTTCACTTACTAACAAATGGTATTAGTTTTCTCTCTTAATTGATGGAAATGCCTCTCACTCATATGGAAGGGATTATCAGTGAGAAAGAGGCGGAGGTAGAGAGAGCTATCCCGAAGGGAAAGGATAAGATTGTGGAGGTCGATATGGAGAGAAAGGATGGCATCGAAGGCGTTATGGATGGAATTGAAGCAAGAGAGGGTGAGGAACGGAAGGAGGGGAGAGAGGTTGCTAGCAATGAATGGATAGAGGTAAAGAGAACACCGTGAAAGAGAGGGCTTATGGATAGTCTTGGAGGAAGTGGATGATAAGGAGAAGAAGAGAGTGAGGAAGGGAAGGGGAAAGAATGGATTATTGGTGAGAATGGACAAAGGTGAAGAGGGCTATCATAGAAGGATAACACTTATGGGTGGATTGGAAGGAAGAAGAGGATGAAGAGGAGAAGTAGAAGTAAAGGAGAGGGAAGAAGGGCCACTGGTAGAGAATGGATGGAGATTAAAAAAACTACCATGGAGGGGGAGGGCTCATGGGTGACCTTGGAAGAACTGAATAACAAATAGGAGAAGAGGATAGGGAGGAAAGAGAGGGGAAAGAATGGGTTGCCGATGAGAAGGGATAGAGATGGAGGAGATGGAGGAGGCCACTGTGGAGGGGGATAGCTCATAGGTAGCTTAGAGCAGGAGAATGAGGGAGAAGAATGGATGAGAAAAGGGGACAAAGGGAAATGGAGAGGTCACTGGCGAAGAATTATTGGAGGTGGAGAAAACCACCGTAGAGAGGAGGAGAAGTGGGTGACGAAGAAGAGGAAGGAGAAAAGGGGTCGCCAATGAGGAATGGGTGGAGGTGGAGGGAGCCATCATGAAAAAGGAGAAATGGAAGAGGGAGGAGGAGGGAAAAAGATATTGGTGACGAAGGAGAAAATCAATCTGAGAGGAGGGAGGAGATAAAGATATTTTCATCATTTTATAAAATAATAATATCATGTGATAATCATGTGATATCATTTCGTTAATGAAGATAAATGCTAGATCATATTAGAACATATCGATCATTAAAAAAATCAATTTAACACATTTAAAATACAGATGGTGTAAATGAAATTGAACTAAAGTTGAAAGATATTTTTATAATTTTCTTCAAAAAACAATAATACTTCGTTGATAGCAGCATATCATATCAATCTAAATAAACAATCTTGCTTTTTTATGTGCATGTCAACTATTTTCTATGCATTTATTTGGCAGTTTACAAATGTAAAACACCATTTTCAAATCTAGCATATCTGGCTTGCGAATTATATTAAAGTGGTTTTCTTTTGAACCGTTCTCCAAAAATCTAAGAAACTATATTTGATCCACCTCGCAATGCATGCATCAAAGAAAACTAGTTAGTTTAAACCTCAACACTGCCTTCCAAATCTCAAAATAAGGACCAAAACAAGGAATTCAAAAATGGCAAGCTGCTGCTACACCGAGCTAGCCAAGAATTTTCCCTCTCAGACTACATTATACAAGATGAGAATTTGGACCCCTTTTAGATGGAGTACTCCACCTTCGTCCTTAGAATTGAAGCCCTTGAGGACCTCTACGTTTACCAGGTTTACGTGATAGAAGAGGTGGGTTACAGGGTCAAAGAAAATGTAACAATTAACGACCCTCAGAGAGGTTGCTCGATAAATCATAGAGAAAAAAATCATATAGAGTCGGAAATGCGACGGAATAAAATAAAACTTGCGCGGAATCGGTTCAGGCACTTGTAGCTTCACCATAATATCCAGATGCATCAATCATCGCGTAAAAGTGGAACTTTTACAATGTAACCAGACTAACCTACATTAGATGGTTCATTGGAAAAGACAATCCTCTTGTTGTTGTGAGCATCTTGTGACTTAATGATTGTGAGGAATTCTGACAGAAAACGACTCTTGCCACAAAAAAAAAAAAAAAAAACCGTAGTGATGATTGTTTAAAAAAAAAATTATTTTCCAACAGTCCCCGGAACCATGCAAGGTCCACCCTCTAATCAATGTTTTGGAGACAATTAGTCAGTTTAAATTTAGGCCAGCACAAACTTTGGATCCCAGAATGAAAACAATACTAAATTGATAACATTTTGGTGAGTATCCAACCAAGGCAGCATAATCTTTTGCTATCTAAAAGTGTTGCCAGATCAAAGATTAAGACAGTGAGCTTCCTAGCAAATGAAGCTAAAAACATTCAAGACAAACTGTTGTCATCCGCATACATATGTACCAATTTATCTCCCAGAAGGGTGAGTGCCTAATGCTTCAGTAGGGCGTCCAAATATACCACCTGGATCTGACTACAAAAAGAAAACAGGACTTCCCGTACATGCAAGATGACAGCCGAGGTGCCCCAAACGTGGAGAGTTGGTGGAGCAGATCAAAAATCACAAGAATAAATACATCATGGTGATCGCAACGATTCCTGACGCTTCAGTGGGATGCCTTCGGGAGTAGGACCATCCTCATCAGCATGCTTTGGGAGTCGCATTGAAAGAGATGCTGTTCCACCTGTTAGAGCACAGAAAATAACCATCTTGAATAGGTTTGAAACAAGTGGCCTGTTGGGATACCCAAATATATACAGAAGACATACCATCAACCATGTCCTTTGTTCTGTGAAGGAGAAATGTCCCAGAGAGGATCGTCACAAAGCCACACATCTCTGTAACAATTTGTGTTGGATTTTGCCGATCCCAATCCTGTAAATTCAAGAATAAAATAATGCAATCTAACCTAGTCATCTTTTAAGAAAATCACGGAAGGCATACCATCGCATTCAACATTGTGCATGACAAATAAGTATAGAACAAGAAACTCAATTGCCTGTCCGCTAAACCTTTCAAGTTCAGCTACATCATACGCATGAAGTGTGACACAAGTGTATCTAGAAGTTATTCTCAGAGTTTTGCCCACCCAACTTGATCTCAAAAACCCATAAATTTGAAATTGTCGCAGGCTAAGCTTCCAGAGAACTTTAGCCCCGTGATAGAGCATAACTCATTCCTCCACACAGCTTTAACCCACTAAGTTCGGCCTACCTAGGCCCAATACTGTATAACTCACTCCTAGAGATCCTAAGAATAACTTCTTTAAAAATCTAGAAATAATATATTGTGACATTTTCTTTCTTTTTTTTTCCGATTAATTCTTGATGCTGATTTTTACCCCTAAACTTAGCTAGCTTGCAAGTGTATGTATATGCATATGGCTGAACCACACACTTGTTGTTAAATCTCCAGGAGTTAAACAAGTCAATGACCAACAGGCCCCATAGGAGATCATGATCTAAAACACTGCAATCATAGAAATCTAAAATCAAGTGTTAAACAAACAGAGTAATCTCATCGAAATGATATGATACAGTGTTTTGCTAGGATCTACAATTTAGAAGCATCCAAACTTATCCAATCCTGGTTTGCACATGTCCTAATAAGATGCATCAATCAAAAATGTGATTTTTTTCAATGTATACTTCCCATTGAAACATTTTTGCATATTAGCAATGTTGGTACCATAAATTTTGTGCCCTGTAAATACATAGGGACGAGAGATTCAACATATACAGTTGATATCTTCTACGCATTTTCAGTGTGGTAGATCCTTAGTAGAAATATGCTGTCCAGGGTAACAAACTCCCTTAGGGAAACTCTCCTGAGACTGAAACCGACACCCACTTCCTAGCACTTAAGTTTTTAAAATATCTGCTTCCCCGAATCCACATCTACACCTGCTCCCACGCACCCTCCAGCTTCTGACACCTAAGTGTAGGTCATATTTAGAGTTCTGGATCTTCAGTTTGGAAGGCTTGTCGTTAATTTGCATCGTTAACTCTACAGCTGAGAGTTTAGCTAGAAGTTTGTAGTCCAACTCTTACATATGTAGTATGTGATATATACAGACAAACCAAAATTCCAAAGAGTCGAACCCACCATAGCAAGCTATCAACCTAGAGAGTAGAGAGTGTGTGGGCGTATCTGTGTGTGTGTGTGGGTGTGTGTGTGTGTGAGAGAGAGAGAGAGAGAGAGAGAGAGAGTATTTAGCATCTCAAGAATTCAGCATAAGAGTATATGAAGCTCAAGACAAAATGACTTATGCTACACCTATTCAGTCTATGGCTGCACATATTCACTCTGTGCTAAAAACATATGGAAAACAGTGGGTAGATACATAGATGCAAGTAATATACAATAGAAGTCAAGAAAAAAATTATGAGTTTATAATGATTAACTAGGCTTGGAAAGAGAATTGAATATATTCAAGGTTCTCCATCTCGGTACCAGATCCTGTACCAGTGAAATCCCACTATAGCATGCGTTACGGTTGTGTTGGTACATCACGGTTCGATGTATCAGTATGGTACGGTATGCTCCGTACCACCCGATAAGGGATGGTACGGCGAACGCTGAATATGTTAATTTGCAAGCACCCTAGAGTGAGGACCATTTGTTTTCTAAGAAAAGATTTGGGCTAAAACTTTGGGAAAAAGAAAAACACCAATGCCACATGCAAATATGGGTGTAGGCTAGTGACCTATCTTCCATCAGGAGAAGGTTTCATGTTCAGATCTTTGAGAGTAGTCCCTACAAGTGTTTAAAATGGAGAAGAATCATTGACAGCACTTTGATACATTACTCCAAAAAAAGTCACCCAACATATCCTACAAGCTGCTGCAAGACTAATGGTTAAGCACTATATGATCTATGCCAAATGTCTTCAAGTGCACTACAGACAGTTAAGTGTCAAATAGAGGCCTTGCAGTTGCATTAAACCCACTAGCTAGGAAAAGTATAGCAATACCAAAAATATGCTTTTTTTTTTTTAAGGTTATGATGAATTCTGTAGGTCACTTAAATCTGGAAGGTAAAATTAATCTGGGACACTGTAACTAAAATGTAAGAAACATTATAAAGGGGTAAGAATATTATAAAAGATAGTAGAATTGCTTCCAACCCAGCAATAACAAAATATCTAATTTTAGAAAATAGATAAACATTTCTACCAAAGAGAAGAAGAAGATAAATAGAAATATTGACCTTAAAATTTGATCAGACTTGTCACATGGAAAATTATGCTACAGATTCTGGAGAACTAAGATGAAGTCTGAAGATAAATTTCTTCTAACGGAGGGTGCAGTATAGAGGGCATTGATAGCCGGCCAACAGGATAAAAAATGAGAACAAATAAATCCAAAAAGATTGTGCCAGTTTGGAATTACAAGAAAATGATGAGAATACTTTGCCAGAGTACATCAGACCACAAATGGCATAAAACAAATAAGAAAAAACTTGACAATAATGAAGGAACGGTCTGTTGTCTATTGTTAATAGATTCTCTGATGACTACCTAATGATCGTAGTAAGAATTTCCACAACTAGCATTGAAGAATATCAGCAGAACTATCTGATTAACTGAGTTGCTTCCAACATTAATGATTGCAAAACTGTTGAGTCTTTTTAATTAACTCTTTGTATCCCTTGCCAAAAAGAATCAAACCTCTCGAATAACCTCATCCTTTCTTCCCTTATTCTTTTGAGGATTTTGAGAAAAATAATGAATGGGCTGAGAAGCCCATGCCATTTAACAAAGAGACATTCGTAACTAATAGAATAATATTTTTACATATAGATTCTATCAAAAGGAAACCAATAAAAAAATTCACTTAAGAAACAGCATATACCGAACAAATGTTAACATTCAAAAGGGCTAAAAGGGTTGCAAATTCCATTTTAAATATATGGCGTGTGATTCTGCAGCAGGTTACAGGTTAGGGTCAGAAAGGAACTAACGATGCCAATTGCCAAATAAATATCATGTGCTAGCACTTAATTGAACAAGAATTGTGAGAATAAACTAGAATGATGGGATAAGAAAAATTGAGTTCGACAGATAAAGCAGAAAACAATTGACATCTAGATGAACAATGTGAAGTTGCTACAGAATTGTAATGACGCAATTACACTGGAAGTATTCAAAAGAATAAATGCTAGAAAGAGAAATCAGAGAGACTGAGAGAATTTCAAGCAGACATAATGCCCATGTCAGATGTTTCTAACAACTATGTAATGGTAAGACCAAAAGTATGAATTACTGAACTGCAAAGGAAACTAATATTGGAAGATGAGCAAATACATGTAGAGAAGATAAAGTTAAAGTTAAATAGCCTTTAGAAATGCTAAAAGGAAAGGATTTAGCCTACAAAATCCATAGTACTTAGACACATCAACTAATCAATTTCATTGCTTATGACCAAAAATATTAATGAGTCGATTTAATTTCCATGCAAGTTCACGCTCAACTAAGTTCAGAAACTCATAGAAGGACCCAAAAGTCTGACTTGACAAGGCCCTTACAGCCAAAAGAGTAGCTTTATGCACTAATTTATGTAAATATAAACCTTGGTTATCCCAAGACTACCAACATCAATATGGATTCTAACAGCCCCTTCTTTCAAGTATGTCCAGAGAAAACTGAGGGTAACAATTCAAGACCTGATAACGGCACCCATCCCAGTCTAGTCTCAGGTCAGTAAGGTACCAGGATGCACCTGCAGCAACACTCAGAATGTGCTAGCATTCCAGTACTTTCCCAAGACACTTCCAATCCCCTTTTAGAAGTTTTAAGGTCCTTAAATAGGGTTTTCAACCCAACTGTTGGATTAATGGTGCCAGTATGGGTTCCAGCACCTGTGATTTGAATAAAATTTGAAAATTACTGAGAAATGTAAATGAAACATCACTTATCATTATTAATCATATTATGACCAAGAAAATCATGAGTGAGAGGAGATCGAATATGTGTACCCCCCCCCCTCTCTCTCTCTCTCCCCCCCTCCCCGAGATCCTTCCTATGAACCAACAAGACAAAAGAAAACCAAAATTGGTTCTCTTTTTTTTTTTTTTTTTCTGTGAGAGAAAACTAGCTACCCTAGCTAGTACTAGGTGACCTGCTAGCTAATGGCTGGTCCTTGTCAGTACCAACTGAAGCAGTCCAGACATCCTAGTGCATGAGTGAACTAGCATACTAGCATCATCCTGGGTATCATTTTCTCATTGGAACACTATAACAATGGCAGGAAAGGGATCCTTGAATGAGGACCTGTATAACAATAATAACAATGTCCATGTCTATTACATCTCATTGAAATCCAACCAATTGACAGTCTTTTTAATAGCAAGAGTATAGATTATGGTATTCTACTTGTCTTTACCCTCAGAGAATAGCATACAAGTTTTTGCCTGATATGCCAAAAACCAACGAAATGACAAAAAGCCAACATGAATAAATTTACCAAAAAATAAGCAAAGAACCAATGGCCCACCAACTGGGTGAAAATTTCAAAAAGCCCATTGGACAGGTGAACATTTCAATTAACAGATGCAGGAAACTGAATGAACCTGAAGCATAAAGACATATATAACACCCTCATATTGATAATGCCTTAAAAGCAAATAATTCATTGCCAAACAAGTAAGAGCCCAGTTATTACCTTGAACATGATCACACTGGCCAAAATAGTTAATGATGTAAACATCACATAATATATTGGCGACACGACTGCTGTATTAAATGTATCAAGTGCCTGCAAAAAAAGCACCAATTCTTTATCTTACTGATTCAGAAGCTCCCAACAGTCAGAGGCATGGAACAAACATAAAAACCCTTAAATGATATTAATTAGCCATAGCCATCTCTTTCTGCATGTGATTATTTTTCACTTTATAATGACTTTCTTCAAGATAACCTTAAATCTTTATGATTAGCAAGAAACGTCATTGTGACCTCTGAACATACCTGTGGGATATTTCTAAATACGAAGCTCAAACTGACTTTAATCATAGAATTTCAGTAGGAAAAGACTCTTCTTTTCCCCTTTTGGTAGAAAAGGATAAAGCAATACTGAACTTAAAAGATAATGCACGCCCAAAAAAATTCTCCAAGATAGCTGGTATGTTCTCCAATCAAATATGATATTGCTAGGTGCAGATTAAGTCCTAAGAATAAAGCATCATAATAGCTGTTACACTGGCTTTGAAACCCTTCCATTATTCAGACATATGATATGATGGCATGTTTACAAATCTGCATAGATATACATTAAGATTATTATATCAAGAATGATCACACCATGCATTATGAAGTATTCACTATTTCTTTAGAATTTACAGTATCATTAAATTAAACCAGAAACAGATATTGATCATGAGAAAATACATAAAAGAAGATATTCGAACTTGATTTATATGATGTCATTTTTAAAAGCATCGTACTGTTTGAGTTGGACACGAGAATTCTGTGAATTTAGTTACAGGACATAGGTTTAAATAAACTGTTGTACAGAGAGAATCACTTAACATGCCATATCTCTTACCACATGCCAGGGTACACCTTATCGAAACTTGAATGAAAAGGTAGGCCCAATGTGAATGCAATACTTTGTATCATAGTTCTTCCCAAATCTTTGGCAAAGGGAGAACAATACATAACTCCAATGGGAATAGTTTCCAATTCATTCCGTCTACTTAATAGGATATGCTAAAAATGCTTGTCCTGGCTAGCTAATGTTGTGGATTTACAAATAGTTTTATTTAAATAAGTAGTTCATTTGATCACATGGCAAACTCAACCATGGGATTTCTTTCTCTTGCTATATGCACTGAGTAACAACATCATCATGCATACAAAAGCTTACCTATCTTTCTTTGCTGCATGGCATTAAATGAGTCCATGTCGCAAATAAAAGCCAAAATTCAATAATAAGGCTCATGACCTATTTTCTTTTAAACTAGAGTTTTAGTATCATTTTCTGGAAAATGCAACCACGCACATGAACACTCTTTTTGCATGACAGATTATGGAAAATTTAAGCTCATCTCCTTATGGTGTCTTGACTGGTCATTTATTTACAGTTCAGAAGAATCACATTTTTTTAGTCAATGACCTTTCCAGTTATCCAAAACTAACTATAATAATGAACGTTGAGACTCAAGATCTGATGCTGTTTCCACCAGCCCTGAGATCAGACCTAAGATGAAGGCCATAAATTTAATCTTCAAATAGCTCTAAAGATTCAATAGATGAAATAAATGTGAAAAAGGAGAAGTTTTTAATAAAAAATATACACTGAAGAAAATAAGGCAAAAAAAAAAAAAGTGATACAGAAAGAAAAAAGTGATTGTACAACCAGGACACAAGGACGTGCACCCCCTTCGTCTTACTAACTCATTAGGGCATCCACCTTGAGTGCACAAAAATCTAATGCACCAGTAAAAAAGGGGGGCACTTAAATGATTCTTACAACAAAGTTGGTCTATGAAACGGGTCTAAGATGGTAAGCTGAAGCCTGAAACAACTACATATAAGCTCAGTAACCCAATAGAAGATGCAAATTCCTATGAATGTTTCCAGCAGATTCTAAGCTTTTAATTATTTCAAGTTACCCTTCCCATTCATTTTTTTCATATATTGCCTCTTTTCTAGTTGTGTGTACAATGGACTTTATAAGCCTCTCTTGTGAGGATTTAAAGAAGAGTTCGAGTCTTATATATGTTTGTTATCTAATATGTTTGATTGTTTCTAATGCAAGAGGTAATGTGACCATCCATTTGTGACATATATCAAGTCCACAGCAATATTACAATCTAATATAAACTAGAAAACTGTTTATTTTGAGAATCAATTTTTTTGGTGTTTCAAAATTTGTGGATGCAAAAGATATCAGTTTCTAAAGAAATCAAATTTACAAAAGAAATATAAGAAAGTCATTACCTTATTTAAATAGTTCATCTGGGTAACCACACAAATAGCTACCATTATAGTGAAGGCCCACGTTTGGGGATATATTAATTGGTTCATTCCTGAAAATGTCAACTTCAGAGCAATTCCAAGAGCTTTGACAGCCATGACCTGTTAGAGCATACACAACTGTATGACCATTACCACTGTCAAGCCCCCAATGCAAACATAAATGTGAACCAAAGGTTAATGTCTTAGGTAGATCATTACATACCGATAAGGAACCTATGAGAGAGCAAACACCAAGGTATGCCAGTACATGCGTCTGCCCATACTGAGGGATGAAATGAAATATAATTATGAATGCTGCTGCAATAACTATAGTTGCATAGCATAGAAAAGCTGCAAACAATTTAAAAAAAAAAAAAATAGTTAGCTTGTTTTCCAAGTATCTAATAGAGAAAAGAATCTTAAAACAGTGAAATGTGATTATTTGGTAATTGCACAAAAAAGTTCAGCTAAATTGAATACATGTCAAGCTTGATGGCTTTCCGTCAAATAATCTGAAAAACAGCCTTACCTGGTTCAGTAGCAAGATCCCAAACTTCCTTCACAGAATCAATCTCACGCTCCTGTGGAGCATGGAGAACAATTGTGATTGATCCAACAACGCAAAGAATGCAGCCAAGAATGCCAAAAATATGTAGCCTCTCCCGTAATATAATATGTGCAAGAGCAGCACTGCAAGAAAGAAGACTATCATATCATAAAGTAAATATGTAAGTAAGATGCAGATGAAATGTGATATTAGATATTGGATCAGACCTAATGATTATGCTAAGCGCACCAAGAGGAGTGACTAGAATAGCTGGAGCAAATGCATAAGCTGCAAAATTAGCGATTTCTCCAACAATCACTGTTCATCAGAACACACGTGTGAGCATCTAGTTATCAACAAAAACAAAGAAGAAGTTCCCCAAACATGGGAGTTACATGCAACTTATATAACACAGTCATCTAGTAGGCAAAAGCTCCAGAGTAATATGTTGCTAAAAAGTGAAGCAACTAGAAAATATAGCATTTAGCATTCCCATTTATGAACTGCTATGGCACAAATGCATCTTATTGGAGTCGCTCATCAAGCATTGAAAGTGTGAACAGCATTTGAATAATACTCACAGCTAGACCTCGGAAGATCTATAGGACCACAAAAGACTATTCCTCTACTTAGACCACCTAAATCATATCTTTCTGTGCAGTCTCACCATCTAGAAAAATGGTTTACAAAGTCTTGAGAAGGAAGAAGATAAAAAAAGAAAGGAGAAGAGAAGTTCATGCACAAGAATCCAAAGCACTTTTGCAAGTTCTCACTAAGTTATAACCACGAATAACAGTAACACAAAGCACATGGTTTTTCACTACCAAGGCACTGATGAGCCAATATAATTATTAAACAACAAAATACAGCTATATGTAATGTGCTACTCAAAAAAACTTCATTGAAAACAAGAACAACAAGATACATCCTAATATTATGACACACATATCTCATGCCAAATGACCTGTGAAATCTACTTGAAAAATATAGCATGGTACAATCTACACAAAAAATAAAGTTATCTTACTTGTAATCATGCCTGTCCACCAAAGTGGCTCGTATAAGTATGAATAGCCTCCAGCTCCTGTCGTGAAATCAAAACAGTAAGATATTTCCGGTGAGAATAGGTACCAAAACATGTTTCACAAGAGCTATGAAGTCATATTATCTTGAGAAATGCAAGCAATAAAATATGGTCAAAGTAACGTCAATCTCACAATGAGTGCCAATGGAAAAGCATAGAGAAAAGCAAGCAATAAAATATGGTCAAAGTAAATGCCGGAAGGTCATTCTCACAATGATTAAACTGCCAATAGAAAAGCATAGATGCATAGGCCCAATATTATCTTCATTAAGTGTTTCCAATCTGAATGCTATAGATGATTGCCATTTGTTCATGTGCCCCCTCTTGACTGGTAGACTACTGATGGTGCAGACCAGGTGAAATTGGTGTCTGGAAATGCATTAAACAGAAGTTGAAAGTTTTTCCAGTGTCCTTAGTTGCATAGGAACCTTAGGACTTGAAGAATAGACACTTTATATTTAACGGATGAGTTGTGATTGTTTGATTCTAATGTGAGTAGCATTTTCTTCATTTGAAGTCTAATGGACGTGGCTCCAATCACCACTAACAGCATTCTTTTCTCATCTCACCGCCTAGATTTCTGACAGTTATTACATTCCTCATCTCTCAATATAACAAAAATATGTGATGTGAGGTGTACCAGCTGTCAGACATTAAACCAGCAAATATCAGACTGACTTGAGCAGCCTGAACTTCAAATCATTCCTGCTTTCATTTTTTTTGTGGGGGGGGGGGGGGAGGGGTGTAGGAACGCCTAATGCCTGCGTTAATTTAATATATAAGGTATTGATGAATTCAGACAAGATCGTTCATCCTCACATCTTTCTATTTCATCATATCCAATGTTTTGACTATTATGTAAAGTTGTAAACTAAATGATCCTAAAGCACAAGATCAGTTTCTCCTCTTTTGAATTCTTTCCTTGAATTTATCTGCATGCTGAAATTTCAAGGAGACTAGGGTACATTGCGGTGTGCAATATTATTATAGTTTGATTAAATTGATTGCACACATGCTTGCCATATAAAGGTCTATTCATGCACACACTCATATGCTATGTCAATGGGAGAGAATTAGATACAAGGTTCGCAGTCTTGTACTAGATCCCGTACTAGTACTATGCCAGTACGGTGTCGATATGCCCAATTCGAAAGTCCGTTTGGCATGCTAAGACTCAGTATGTCCGGTGTACTAAGTCTCGGTTTGGTACCAATACCTTACGGCATACTTGGTATGGGGTGGTATGCATCAATCCAGCAAACCTTGATCTGAGATAATGGTGGGGTGCCCGACATGTTCATTGTTTGCTACAATAAATTTTCTGAAAGCATGTAGAGCACCCATTAACAGAATTAAGTTTATGCAACATCAGCTTTCTTTTACCATATGCAGTTACATCATTTGGATCTCAGATCTTTCATCTGTTCCATGCATGAGAAGATCTAACAGCCGATTTCAACCTATTGCTAACAAAGCTAAAAAGTTACTTTCTTAGATCCTATAATAAAATCAATTACTTTTCTTTGTTTGAAGCTATAAAAATCAACTTTTTTTGACAGTACATGAATAATGGGGATTCATTAGAAGCCAAGAAAGTTTCGTCAACTAGGGGTTATTGTACCATTTAAACGGAATTACAATGAAGTAGAAAGGAATTACAATGCAATAGAATGGAGTCATGAAGATGCCTATATAGGGAAATGAAGAGTCACATGTCTGTTCTACCGTATTTAGTGAGAAGAAAGGATTTTCTTAGGAAGTAACGAAAAGCATAATTCTTGATCCACCCCACACCGTCAATACAATTCAGAAAGGACATAATAATTCTTGGCAAGTACCACATCTCCCTACGACATTCCTGTGTAAGCTTGCATCAAACCCTAAATGCATATGATCAAATTCAGCAAAATTAGTGTGAAAAGACTGTAAAACTTTGATCCACGTATCCCTCTGGAATTCCACGAACCCTTTTCCTCCAAAATTTTCCAACTCGCTTAAAATAATCTTACCAAATAAAATTATCAATGATAAGTAAACCATCTTAGGCAAAACAAAGCATACTAGGAAATTTGATTGCCATCGATCCAACATCCGAAGATTAAATCTTTCGCACAACCAGCGCCATACAAAGCATAAAAGACTCTAAAACGTCAAAGGAAAAAGTTTTTTTTTAAAAAAAACAAAAATCAGCACGTAATCCCTTTTAAGATCCAAAACAAAGAGTAGCAACGAAGGAGACATCCATCCGCACCTGCCCTAACCCCAGAAGACCCGGCTTTCTTCAAACCCTTCTTCTTGATGATGAAGCTAGCACCTATGAAGAAACTGGACGACAAAGCGAGCACCAAACCCTTGATGTTGTCCGCTGACATGCCCCTGTACGCATCCACCCAACTTCGCCCAGGCGGCACCCCCGGCGGCGCCATCTCGCATCACCTTCCGATCCTCCTCCTCCTCCGCCGCCGCCGCCCCTCACGCCTTCCATTCCCCAGGATCAGCCATGGGGCCGACTCATCGCCCGCTCGATCCCTTGCCGCTCTACTGCTCCTCCTCGAAATCAAAGCAGTTAGAATCCCGAAGTCCCAAATCGCTCTCTCCCTCTCGAGCTCTCGTGGATTGATTTCTTTTCTTAGATCGGAAACAAAGAGGAAGCGAACGATGGAGTTGGTGCTACGAGAGAGAGAAGGGGGAATAATAGCTGTGATTTACTGAATTAGTTCCTGTTTTAAACAAGATTAAGCGGATCTTAAAACTGAATTAGGACAAGATTAAGCGAAAAGATAAAAGCGAAGCGCACTGTCGCTCGGTGCTCGGCCTCGCGGATCCCAACTGCCTGCCAGCTTTTAGATGGCTCCCGTCGCTTTCCGGTATTCATTCCTATCTTCCGGAATTATGCATAAAAATTCATATGCGATCATTGATTTGCCGTCCGCTTAATAACCATGTTCAATGTAACGGTATATAGAGTCCCGCATAGAAAGGCGAGCACGGATC
>NC_026001.2:8889431-8978440 GCF_000442705.2 Elaeis guineensis
GGAACAGGTTTATGAAGCTGCTGCATTTTTCTTTTAGAATGGAGTTTCATGATCTAATCCAGCATAATTAAAATGTACTGATTCTTGAAAAATATGGATCCGCTTCTCCAATGGCTTAACGCAAAGCGAATATTTTGGCTTGGGTGCACCACATGCGGCAGTCTGCATTTTCTCAGCTCCCAATTGAAAGAGATGTCTTGGAACAAAGATAACGGATGAAGTGTTGAATGAATTAATAATCCAATAAAGAAGGGCATCAAATATGGATCAACAAGTTGTAGCACATGAAAGCATACAATGTACTTTCTTTTTCATCTCAACTTATAAACAAAATGTGGTCTCAGAATTACATTCTTACATGCGAAACCAGCCATAAAAAAACCTTCTCTGCCTCCCAACATCAAAGAAATGGGGAACAAGACCTGCATCGTGAGGACTGCCAAGCCAAGCAATCTTGCTATATACCAAACAATCCCAGTAACAAAAGAACAAACTCAACTTTAGATGAACCAGTATTTCATCCATGAGGACAGCTCAAAAAACCCCATTAATCTTCTTAAAGCCACACAAACAGGTTATGTACAGAAATTAACCTCCTCCGTGCCACAACCCCCCACCCATCCAAATGAACTAAGACAACCAGTAAGGTCCTTACAAAGCAAGTACAAGAAGCAAACCATGCAAACAAAAACAATACATTTCTTCAAACATTAGTGATTATCCTACCTATCAGAGGGAACCCACTCATTCCCTTGAATAAAATTATCCACCGAGTACACCCCCAAATGCTCTGCTGGTATTTGAGAACTCCACTTCACCCTAGAAGCAATCTTAGCCCCAGGCCCGGAGCTCCCATACTCCCCATAGAATAATGTATCAAGCGCGAACGGCCCTCTAAATGGGAGCCATCCTTCCGGCGTCACCATTTCCCCTAAATAAGTCTCTATGAACACCACCCTCGAGTACTCCTTCCATGGCCTCCCCAGATAAGCCCTATTCGCCTTCGGCTTCCTCTCAAACGCTGTCAAGAACTCCTCGCTTCCGTTAACGGCGCACTGGCGAAACACGAAACCCGTCGCCTGTGCCGGGTCCGTCCGCCCCTGCGCCGTCACGGCATCGCTACCGGACTTATCCGGTCCCTCCGCCCGCGGCACCACCTCGAGGAGACATTCGTCGAACACCGCTGCGGCGTTGCCGAAGACGAAATCGACGGTGCCGGAGATCCGGCAGTGGCGGTACAGCTGCCGGAGGGACCGCGCATAAAGAGTATCCTGGTGGCTGCGGAACTCGACGGAGTCGAGGACGGAGTGGTCGCTGTCCAAGCGGAGCGCCACCGCCTGGTGCGCGCCCACGCCGGCGGTGTTCTCGATGGTGAGGTCGCGGGCCATGAAGCCGTCGCCGAAGACGCCGACGGTGGCGGTGTTGTAGGTCCAGACGCCCGGCATCTGGGCGTTGAGGGCACCGGTGATCACGGTGGCGCCCATGCCGTCGCCGATGAGGACGACGTTGGTCTTCTCGACGGGGATCCGAACGGTTTCCTTGTAGATTCCGGCCTTGATCCGGATCACGAACCGGCCGGCTCCGAAGTCCGGCGCGGCGGCGACCGCCTCCTGGACCGTCCGGTAGTTGCAGTCACCGATCTGGCAGACGGTGGCGTCTGTCTGCAGATCGGAGAGCAATCCGGCGTGCCGGCGTGTGGATCGGCGAACCGCCGCGGGGGCGGGATCGCCCCAGTAGCCGTTGCGCTCGGTCTGGGGCGGGGACCAGAGGGAGAGGTTGTCGCCGAAGCGCTGGTGGGCGGCGATGAGGGAGAGGGCGTTGCTGGTGAGGTTGTAGAGGGAGGAGAGGAAGGCCATGGCGTCTGCGACGAGGCGGGTGCCAGTAACGTAACTGAGGCCATTGTTGCAGTCGTACTGGTAGACGAGGGCGGCGCTGGTCCAGGCACGGGCGTCGGCGGCGCGGCCGCGGGGGAGGGCGGCGGCTGCGGCGGAGAGGCGGCGGTCGGAGAGGGAGAGATGCTCGAGGCAGTTGCGGGCGGCACTGGAGCGGTTGCGGTTGTTGGAGGAGGCGTCGAAAATGGACTGGGCGAGGGAGCGGGCGGTGGGGAGGGCGGCGGAGGAGGCGGAGAGGGCGGCGAGGGTGAGGCCCAGGGGGTAAGGTCGGAGGATTTGGAGAGAGTGGGCTCGCAAGAGGAGGGGAAGCTGGTGGCGCGGCAGGCCTGGAGGACTTGGGGCGGCGGCGAGGAGGGGGAGGCGCCGCCCACGGCGGAGGGGGAGTGCGGAAGGAGTACGAGGAGGAGGAGGAGGGAGAGGAGGGCAGCCATGGGGAGGAGGAGGCGGGGACGGCGGAATGTGGGTTTTTTTCTCATCGGGAATGGGGGTTTAAAGCGAGTGGGCCTGAGAACTGTGGGGGTGCTTTCCCTCTGTCGGTTTTCCGAGTGGAGAGAGAGAGAGAGAGAGAGAGGAGTCACGGGTGCTGCAGTGGAGGCGGGGACGTAGCCACTAGCCACCGTCCTAAAAAGTGGGGTGCAATTCTAATTATTGGAGTTAAACTTTTTAAATGCGAACGAAGCTTCTACTTGCAAATTCGTGCATACCGGTGTGAATGGGCCTGGGCCGTGTCGGGGCTGATGTTGATGGCTCGTACCGCCAGTTAGCTTTGTTTTCTCCAGAAATCGTCGCCAGGTGTCAAATATACATGTCACCTACTTATCTTCCAAGTCCAGCCACGGAGTATGGTGAAAAATGTCCAGCAGGTAGGTTTCCACTGCACTGTATTTTTTGATTTTCTTAATCACTTATCAAGTCAAATTGTAAGGTTTTCATGCAAACCGTCAAGTGTTGAGCAATTGTTTTGTCTATCTGTTTATTGTATTATAATTACCATTCCTTCTCCGTTTATTTTGGGTCACCTTGATATATCCCTTTTTTTTTTTTAATTCCTGCTTAATAAGTGTTATTATGCAAAATATTTGATGAAAAAGTCCGAATAGGAGTAGAATAACCAATATTTAAATTTTATTTATCTAAAAAATTTAAAATTTTATTTTGATGTCTGCACAAATTTATTTAATAAAAAATTTTTACAAAAATATTGAGATACAAATGACATTATACAAAGAATTATGTGATTATAGTTATTATATAAAAATTGATTAAAAATAATAATATTATTTTAAGATTAAAAAATTATTTTATGTGAAGGATATATTTATAAATTTTATCGTTTTTCTATATAGGATTATCTCTAATTAATCGTAGTTATCTTTTTTCAATATCCTTTTTAAAAATAATCTTTTTACTAATCAAATATAATAAAAATTATTTTTTAAACAAATAAACAAGGATTGCTATTCTGGTTTATTAAAAAAAATAATTATAGAGAGATATTTACAAAGCAAAGCAAATCCTTCTCAACGAAAGCTTAAAAAATTATAGAAAATGAAAATTACAAAAAATTATCTTCCTCTATAATTATTTTTTTAAATAAATAATTTTAAAAAAAATTATCTTCTTCTCAATCAAACAGACCTAAGATAGTTTTTCTTTTCCATCTCAAAAGAAAAATTGTGAAAAGGTAAGGATAAACCCTGGTTCACTTATGATATGTTAAAAAAAATTATTGCTTGTTGATGAACAAGGAGTTCTTTTTTTAAGGTTGAGTTTAGTGTATCGTCAGATAATCTTGGAAGATAATGTGGATTGCATTTAGGATAGATTATCATCATTAAATTATCAATATTATTGATTATTATGTTTGGTACACACAGATAATATTACAGCAAAATTATTAAAAATTTTGATTGATATATTTAGTATGAAAATCAAATTATCGGTAATATAAAAGTAAATTTTCAAAATATCCTCAATAATTTTACCTTTGTGCTCTTCTTTCTTTCTTTCTGATGAGAAACAATAAGAGTGATATGGTATAGTGGTGGTGCGTAAAAGTGACGGGCCGAGAGGTGTGAAGAATCACGGGACTAGGAGATTGAGGAGGGGGCGGGCACATGTGGAGCCGTGGGAATGATGGGGATGGGTGTGGAGGAGCCACAAGGAGGTGGTGGGGGACAAGGGTAGAGGAGTCATGGGTAGATAAAGGGAGATAGAGGAATCGTGAGCCAGAGGCGCATAGAGAGAGTTGAGGGAGAGGGGAGGGTTGGACAATGGGTTTTGAGAGGTGTGATTGAGTAAGTGAAAAATGTGATTCTCGAAGTTACCACGGTGCAAGTCTTAAGTTGGCCTACTAAAAAAGGATGGACTGCCTGCAGGTTAGTCTTACCCCTCACGTTGCTTCTCTACAATAGTATTTCCAAGGGCACTGGAAAGTCTTTCAAGTTATCTTTTTCTTTGAAAGTGATTTCATCTTTGACGCATTATTTTTTTAAGAGATGATTTTGTCCAAAATTTTTATTGCAATATTGTCAAAGAAATAGTAATTTGGATAATCACTCTTTTTCAAAGTAATCTAGATTACCACTCAAAAAGTATATCAAATATAGTAATTCAGATTATCATATTAAATTATTAATAATTTGGATAGATTGCCAACTACCAAATGCAACCTAAAAAAAATGCTCAAAGTACATGCATTGAGGTCCATAAAGCCTTTGCTTACCTTTTTTTTTTCACGTAGAGATGCCAGTGTAAAGTGAAGACATAATTACAGTTTGGACTCATAGTACGTTGGCTGCTCCAATGTAGAACCGATAATCAGTTGGGCTCAAGCTTAAACTATATTCAATTTTAGTTAGACTTTAGATCAAGCCTATTTCAAATTTGATATTTTCTATGCTCAAACTCAACTCATAATCAGCTGTAATCCAATATCTCTTGTTGGGGGGCGGATGTTATATTCACTATTACCTTTAGTGGCGTGAATCTTTCATTTAGGATTGCATGCCTCCCTCCAAATGAGGATTCATATGGGTACGTGTTTAGTTCTATATCAACTATATACCAGACAAATCATGAGTACTTATATAAAGCCAAAAAATCTAAATCATACTTTCTAGCCAATGTTTTTGGATAACATCCTAAGTTATGGCAAATGATATTAGAGCAGAACCCCTATGGTTCTTCTGGATTATGAAAGACTGCAGCACAGGCCTATTTGTTATTTGTGGTTGGATTTGTAGTACTTATGGTTTGATTTGAATGGAGTTAGATCTTTAATCTAATGAGGGCACTGGCATTTAAACGAGAGAAAATATGTGAGAATTTATATGGACTTATATTTAGTTTCATATCTTTTTGATGAAAATGGAAGAAGCCTCAGGCTTCCACCATAATGTATTATGAACTAAGCTAATTATGAAAAAAGTGGGAAGTTCGCACAAGCAAGTTTAGAATCTCCAACTCAACTTGTATAACTAGAAATATAGGAACATAAATAATATTTATCTTTACAATTGAGAGAGAGAAATAAGTCTTCAACTTAGTTCTGGATGGTCTTCTTTATGAATCTACTTATACACAACCTAGGTATCCTGAAACAAAGCTGAAACATTTCTCATCTTGTCCCAAATTTTTCTAAAAGGAGGTAGTAGTTTATGATTACATAAGATAGATCATTCATTGAGTAAGGTGAGTCCTTTCACAGCTGTGGAGTGGATCAATGAACTTCTGTTAAAAAATTTTTTTTCGTTCCTTTCATTCCAGCAGACCCAAATGAAGGCAGAGTAGAGCATTAAAATAATTGGCTGAAAAGATTTTGAAAAGATCCTTCTTCTCCATGAAAGATATGGATCCTCAAAGAAAGGCTATGGGTGAAGTACCTCAAATAAGGAATAAGTAATTTTCTAGATTGATGAGAAGAAAAAATAAGTTGAGAATAAATGATCAACTCACTCTTCTCCGGGGCCATTAAGTACACATCCACCCAAATTTTTTTCAATCTTTTTTCAAAGAAGTTCTAATTTAACTTTTTCTTTCAGTATAGCCAAAGAAACACTTAACTTTAAGTGGTACATAAAGATCTCAAAGGAAGTTAGCAAACCTACATTTGATGCCGCTTGTATTGTATTAATGAAGTTATATAAAGAAGCAATAGTGAAGGATCCTTTTGATTCCAACTTCCATACCACTTCATCTCTATATTGAAATGTGGCGAACCTTGGGCAAGTATCTGATGTAAGTTGTCGAACTCCTACAAAGTATCTTGATTGCTAGCTCTTTGCCTTTTAATTCTCTATGTTGAAAATTTTGAGTTATAGAATTCAGCAACAGTCCCATTCTTTCTCCGACTTCTTGCACAAAGTAAGGAGAAGATTATTTGGAATGGTGCATCATAGATCCAATTCTTCATCACCTAACTGACTTTTAATTCTGTTCTAAAAGCTGGATAGTGAATTGACAATATCCTTCCACAACTTTGAACACTTTTGGTTTCGCTTCCAATTTCTGATTAATTTAGCATTGTTTGTGATATGTTAGATGCACCCATGCTTACTATGGTCCCTGATCATTTTTAAGATATATACCTCCAACCCTATTTTGCAAGCAAGGCTTGATTGAGTAAGAAGATGTTCTTTATCCCTAAACATTCTTCTTCTTTACTAAGGCAAGAAATTCGATGAGCATGGTGATCTCCCGTCCATAAGAAACCTCGTCTGAGCTTATCCATTCGATTGATAGCCCATCCAGATATTTTGAAAACAGACAGGTAGTGAATTGGGATAGAAGTGAGAAAAGAATCAATAAGAGTTAGATGTCTTTCAAAAGATAGAAATTTACCTTTTAACTAAGTTGCCTATCTAACCTCCATTCTATTAATTAAAGATAACCAATCTACTATTGACGGTTTGCTTCCACTGAGAGGCAGCCCAAAGTACTGTAGAGGAAAAAGGGCGAACAACACAATACACCGCATCATAACGGGTCCTTCCGAATGGAGTAATCAAACTTTTGTGACATTAATCGAGAGTCCAGAGCCCATATTGAAGTAGTATAGTATGAGTTTCAATACTATAAATTTTTTTTTTTCTAATCTTGACAAAAATAAGAGTATTATCTGCATACCAAAGGAATGATATTGAGTCTCATATCAATCATATATTCAATATATTTTGAATATTCATATAGGACAAGAAATCCAAATGGATAGTCTTTCTTAGTCACGAGTTGTTACACCCTGGTCTCCCGTGCACCCACTTTAAATATTTTTTTATTAATTTTTTTCATTGACGTGCTTTCCCGTACATACACCTAACCCCACCGAGTTCCGGTAAGGAAAATACAACCCTAACGAAGTCAAGAATCAGCAGTAACTTGTTCAAGTCATTTAGACGTGAAATAGTACTTTATTTGACCTACATGATGTGTTAGCTCTTTTACTACCGTCGTGCTGATTGTCGTATTCGAGCTCATCTTCCAAAGCAGAGGCATAGTGTTTCTCTGGTACACGGTCTCTTCTGGGGACCTTCTACTGAGCCTGACCGTCTGTTAGCTGTGCAGAGACCATGATGGATGACAGCCAGGACTTCAAAGACGACTCTGAGGAGGATGCAAATCTCCATTTAAGCTTCTTGTCTATGAAACAATAACTTCGAGGAGACACAATGTTCCTCTTAAGCAACTTGGATCTTCTGAAGGTACGAACTGGAGCTGGAGACAGTATCTCTCTTGTTGGCACGCGGTGGGACCAAGGAATTACTTATAATAGAAGAGGTCTCAGTGTCATTTTATGGTTACTTTAAAATTATATGCTTTTAAAACAACTGCAAAATCGACCATTCATTTGCACATTGGGAAGCTTTTCTGTAAGCATCTATCAGCATTTCACCCACTAATAAAGTAGCTTCTGCAATATTTGTTAAGTATATGTGAAGTGGTGAGTATTAGGGAGATCAAAACTGTCACTGCACCATCTCTTTCCTCAGTATCATGTTCTTGTATTGTTCTCGCTAATTGAACCATGAATGATCGGTTTTGCTATGAAGCATCTATCTTAATCTTCTTTTCTCTGTACTTGAAAACAAGAAAGTGTTGTAGGACAGCTAAAGTAGGATCTTATAGGGTCTATGGAAGCAAGGCTCAAGGTTGAGGATGATGGCTAAACATATGTGTTGCTGGAAAATTGGATTCAGACATGAGATGCAATTAAATTGATTGTGACAATAGAATTTTGACGCAAAAATGATACTGGATGCTGAGATGAATCCAAGGAAGATGAAACCAGGTTTGGAGGTGCTTAGGAATAGATACACTGCCTCAAACCAGTTTTCCATGAACTAGCAAGGTAAGTTTTCTATAGAAAAGAAGGATTGATTAAAAAGGATCTAGAATCAGGATCTACAACTTAGGTTTAAGCGATGAACTAAGACCTGGAACAAAGAAATAAAGGGGTTGAAAGGAGCTGCTGAACTACTGATCTATTTAGTAAATTTATGACTGGATGGTGGCAGTTTAGGTATCAAGAAAAGTGAATACATGGTAAACTAGGAAAAATAGAAATAGATGTGAATGAAGCAAGGGGCTAAAAGAAAAGACAGATCATCATGAAAGGAAAAAAAAAAAGGAAAGATAAAAGATGGAACAGATTCATTCTGGGACCTTGAAAGCACACCTAGGGTTTGAAGGCCTCACACCACTGTGTAGTCACACTACAAGAGAAACCAAAGGACTCATTCCTTCATTAATAAGTCATCTAATCCCTGTTATCAAACTCTGGGGTCCCTTTTTTAATAAAACAGAAACCATAATTCAACTCTCTTTTAAAATCCTAAAATTGTCCCTAATAAGGCATGATTATTGCAGCGTGAACAGTACCATGAACAGCACTGCTGCAGTGGCTTTTTAAACTATATAATAAAGCCTGAGATCTTATATTCTCAGCCTTTGATAAACACAGTAAAAACTAAAAATAATTAGAAATAAAATAAAATTACAGAAAATTGACTACTAAAATTAAATCTAAGGAATTCCTCTCTTTGCCCTTGGATGTGCCATGTCATGATCTCGGTTCTTCATCATGAAGTATTGAAGCATATCGACCAATCATCAGGTTTGCTATGTGATTCAACAAAAACTTCTTATACAAGATTTATTTGCTGTATCGGAAATTTGTTGTTGGACGCCAGGAGAATTTCATCAGACAAATGGAAATCTAGCTAGATATCATGGAAAAGTGAGTGGACCACAATTTAAACTTCCAATCCTGTTTCTGTTGGGTACAATACCTGGTCCCAAGTTACAGTATACAAGTAATGATGGAAATCACTTGTGAGGTATTCCCTCCAAATGATCTGACCTAAAGATGACAATATTTACTTGTGTGGATTTTCTCAGAAACAAACACTTAACAATGGTTTGTCATGTGATCAGATCAATAAATGGAGACCGTACTATTTTGCAAAAAGGTATAGCAACTGTTGTGGATGGGCATCGGGGGCTTCGAGCCCGAAAGTCCCATACCGGAAGTTTACAAAAGAGGCTACTGCTTAAGTATTGCCAGCCTCCCTCTCCCACGTGAGGCGCCTTTTGCGGGGCAAAACCGTGAGGGGCGGGGTGTTTACCGGGTCAAAGGCCCGGGCCCCGCTTCAGAGCGGACAATACCTCACGATTGGTGAGGGGCGATGGGTTGGTACGACTTGGGTAGTAGTGCTCTAACAGTGGCGCCGTCTATGGGAACCCGTCCCCTATCCGCGCAGTAGCCTCCTTTGCAGGGGGGCTTCTGTTGTGGATGGGCATCGGGGGCTTCGAGCCCGAAAGTCCCATACCGGAAGTTTACAAAAGAGGCTACTGCTTAAGTATTGCCAGCCTCCCTCTCCCACGTGAGGCGCCTTTTGCGGGGCAAAACCGTGAGGGGCGGGGTGTTTACCGGGTCAAAGGCCCGGGCCCCGCTTCAGAGCGGACAATACCTCACGATTGGTGAGGGGCGATGGGTTGGTACGACTTGGGTAGTAGTGCTCTAACAGCAACTATCCAAAATGGAAACCACTTACTTTTAAATAGGAAAATAGGAGTTGAGTGCCTTTTTTTTTTTTTTGATGGAATGTGGAGGAAGTAAGGTACTCTCCCTGCTATTTAATTAATTTAAAGTAAGTATATGTACAAAATGAAAGAACATCTAAAGAGATACATAGGAAGAGAAAAAGAAATTAAGGTGAAACTAAAGAGGATACACAAGTTCAAATTTGATGATATCCTTCAATTATTTTCTCCAGCACTAAGTGTTCCCACGGATGAAAATAGTGGAGGGCATTTTGTAGAACTAAAAAAATAGATGCTTGCCGATGAAAGAACATTCTTTCGATCCTCTCGAGCCAATTATATCAAAACATAGATATCAATAATCGGTCCCATGCCCTTCTTAAAGTTGGTTGAATATGTCTTTTCCTACAAAATGTCTACAGAGAGTGAAGATTGGGTAGTCATCCTCTAACATTTAGATAATATTTCAAATAGTCCAAATACTTCTGGTGAATGAGCATCAAATGAGAAGATGAGAGATGGACTCTATAGTACAACCACAAAGAAGGCAGCCTGTAGTCACAACTCATCTCTTCTTGGCAAGGACCTTCTGTGTGTAAAGTTTTTTCTTCAAAGCAAGCCAAAGAAACTAGCCACATTCACAACTAAATGTTGTAAAAGTCCATGAAGTATATCCATGATTCATTGTGCAAAAACTGCTGATTTTATTGTAGAATTTTGAGGAACTATTAGTGTGTTGTTTTTTGTTAGCAAGGTCAACCATCAGCAGCCTTTTCTTCCCATCTGTAGATCCTAAAGTGGGAAATTTGAAGATTATTTATTACACACCTTTTGATTTAATGAAGTAGATCAGGAAAATTAGTTCAGAAATATGCAAGAATATTATGATAAGTTTGGGGTATTCTATGCCTAAGAAATGCCATGACAAATTAATAATTGTCTTTGTTGGAGGGTAGGATCCTGTAATTGGATTTATTTAGAAAATTAGTTGAAATTTATTCACTGTGTTCTTTGCTGTACGGTGCTCTTCTCCCATATTTAAATCATCGAATGCCTTTCCTTGAAAAAAATAAAAATAAAAATGGAATGCCTTATTACATTTCAGATTTATAGTTCAATTATAAGTTTGGCCTTTCTATGCTAATCAAACTTACTTAGGAATTTGGCTTCAATCTAAGTTTATCTTCTGCCAGATACGGCTGCCGACAACTTGTTATTTTGCTGAAAAAATAATCTTCTAATCAACCACTTCATATTACTCTAAGTCTGCCTGATACGGCTGACGACTTCTCCTTTCTGCTAGTTTGTGGTCTTGCTAATTGCTGAAGAAAATCTTATAAGATACCATCAATAACTTGAAGCTAATTCAAACTATATGCTTCTAAGGTGTCTTCTCATGGTGTGGAGAGAGTTGTAAGAGCTTGAAGGATTCAAAGACTTGCCGATGTTTGTGAAGTATGCCAGCATTGATGCTGAGACAACTTCACCTCAAGAAAATGATGGTGTCTTGAAACTTATTTCCTTTGAGGATTGTTGCGGCCAATCGCCTCGTCGCCCGATCGCCGGGGAGCGTGCACCTGCAAAAGGAAGTCCGCACTGATCGGAGGCGGCTCCGGCGGGGACCCTCCGACGGTCAAGTCAGAGAGGTGACTGGGCAACAGTGAAATGCAGACAGAGAGCTCTGAGAAGGAGAGAGGGAGAGAGAGAGAGGAGCGAGCCTGCGTATGTGGGAGAGACGGGCGGATCGATCCCTTGCACTGTTGCCTTCCCCGGTTTATATAGTGGAGCACGGTATGGCGCCGTCATTAATGGCGCGGACAAGTGAGGAACTGTCAACTCACTGTAGACTGTCAGAGCCGCCGTAAAAACGTCATGTCGCCGTGTAGCCGTCTAATCGCCAGGGTTGACCCGGCCCCGGGCGGGACAATGCCCCTAGGTAACTGTGCCGCATGTCCGTGTCAGAGCTGACAACGTCTGGCGGCTGTACGGCGATTGGAGGAGCCGACCGACCCAACGTCGGTAGCCAGCGAAGTGGTGTCGGGCCCCTCCATTGGTCGGCGAGCGTCATGTAAGTCGGCCATCGAACCTCGGGGTTCGGTCGGTCGGGATGGATACGCCCGACATACCCCCAGTCGGCGATGGGCCGTTGGATGGACGGTTATTAGTCGCTGATGGGTCCCGTCAGTCGGTCGACCGACGATCGGTCGGCCTTTCGGCCAGTCAGAGTCGTCCAACGGGGGCGGTCGGGCCATCCAGTCGGTTGGGCCCTCCGGTCGGTCGGGCCCTCCAGTCGGTCGGGCCCTCCAGCAGTCGGTCGGGCCCTCTGGTCGGTCGGGCCCTCCAGCAGTCGGTCGGGCCCTCTGGCAGTCGGTCGGTCAGCGGGTTGTGGAACCTGGCGCAGAAGTCCTTGAAGTCTTGGTTGTCGAATTGCCGTCCGTTGTCGGTGATGATGGTGCGCGGCAATCCGAACCTGAAGATGATGGACTTTTGGATGAAGTCCTCCATCTTCCGCTCGGTGATCTGCGCCAAGGGCTCGGCCTCGACCCACTTCGTGAAGTAGTCGATGGCGACAACGATGAACTTCCTCTGGCCTGACGCCGGTGGGAAGGGGCCGAGAATATCGACTCCCCACTGAGCGAAGGGCCATGGAGCGACAATGGGAGTGATTTGGCTGGCCGGTTGGTGCTGAATATTGGCATACTTCTGGCATGGCTCGCACCTTCGGACCAACTCTGCCGCATCCTTCCTCATGGTCGGCCAGTAGTAGCCCTGTCGTAAGACCTTGAAGGCTAAGGACTTGCCCCCCAAGTGATTCCCACAAATTCCTTCGTGAACCTCTCGGAGGGCGTAGTCAGCGTCGGTCGGTCCCAAGCACCTGAGCAGAGGGAGGGAGAACGACCTCTTGTAGAGTCGGCCGTCCATGATCACATATTGCGACGCCGACCATCGGAGTCGCTTGGCCTCCGCGGGATCTTCGGGACTGGTCCCGTCGGACAGGTACCGGACGATCGGGTCCATCCAACTTGGTTCAGACGTTAGCTGCTGTACTTCTTCAACCCGATCGATGCTCGGCTGTTGGAGGTTTTCGACAAACGTCCGACCCAAAGAATCATAGGCCGACGTTGCCAATCTGGAGAGAGCATCGGCACGGGCGTTCTCCGTCCTGGGGATGTGGGAGATCTTGAAATGCTCGAGGCGGGCCACGAGATCCTTTACCTTCTGAAGATACTTGATCATGGTCGGATCTCGCGCCTCGAAGTCGCCCTTGACCTGCCCCACGATCAGCTGAGAGTCGGAGAATGCCCGGAGGCTGTCGACGCCCAGTTCCTTTGCCATCCTCAAGCCCGCGAGGAGTGCCTCGTATTCGGCTTGATTGTTGGAGGCCTTGAAGTCGAACCGGAGGGCGTATTCGGTGACTACCCCATCCGAATTCGTGAGCAGGAGCCCAGCCCCGCTTCCCTGAGCGTTGGAGGCTCCGTCGATGTGAAGTACCCAGGTGGAGATCGGGTCTGGCTCAGAGACCGAATCTCGTTCCGGGCCTTCAGCTCCCGACTTTCGGTCGGTCGTCGGGCATTCAGCGATGAAGTCGGCCAAGACCTGAGCCTTCAAGGCAGGCCTCGGTCGGTACTGAATGTCGAACTCGCTAAGCTTCATCGCCCACTTAGCGAGTCGTCCGGATGTGTCGGGTCGGCGCAGTACGGCCCTCAGGGGCTGGTTGGTGAGTACCACGATGGCGTGGGCCTGGAAGTATGGTCGGAGTCGTTGCGCGGAGACGGTCAGGGCGAAAACCATCTTTTTCGTCCCCGAGTATCTGGCTTCGGCGCCGTGGAGCACTTTGCTGGTGTAGTAGATGGGCTGATGGGTTCGACACTCGTTTTCCCGAACGAGAACCGAACTGATCGCCTCAGAAGATGTGGCCAAGTAGAGATACAAGGTCTCCCCGACCTGCGGCTTTACGAGCAGCGGCGGGGAAGCCAGGTACCTTTTCAGGTCTTCAAAGGCCTGTTCGCACTCATCCGACCAAGAGAAACCGTTCGCCTGGCGCAGGGTCTTGAAGAACGGGAGGCACCTTTCAGCTGATCGGGAAATGAATCGGCTAAGAGCGACGATTCTTCCGTTCAGCTGTTGGACCTCCTTCTTGGTGTTCGGATGACGCATGTCGAGGATCGCCTTTATCTTCTCAGGGTTGGCCTCGATCCCTCTCTGAGAAACGAGGAATCCGAGAAACTTCCCCGAGGTCACCCCGAAGGCGCATTTGGTCGGGTTGAGCTTCATTCGGTGTCGTCGAAGGGTGCGGAAGGTCTCCTCAAGATCCTGAACATGGTCCGGGATCTGCGTGCTCTTTACCAGCATGTCGTCCACGTACACCTCCATGTTACGCCCGATCTGGTCTTTGAAGACCTTATTGACGAGTCGCTGGTAGGTGGCGCCGGCATTCTTCAATCCAAAGGGCATCACCCGATAACAGTAGAGGCCCTTGGGGGTCACGAACGCGGTGTGCTCCTCGTCTTCAGGCGCCATCCGGATCTGATTGTACCCAGCGAAGGCGTCCATGAAGCTGAGCAGTCGAAATCCGGACGTCGCATCCACCAGCTGGTCGATCTTCGAGAGTGGAAAGCTATCCTTCGGGCATGCTCGGTTGAGGTCGGTATAGTCGATGCAGATCCTCCATTTTCCGTTGGCTTTCTTGACCATGACGACATTGGCGAGCCAATCGGGATACGTGGATTCCCGAATGAAGCCTGCTTCGAGCAGCTTGTCCACTTCTTCGTCAATGGCCTTCTGCCTTTCTGGGGCGAAGGACCTTTTCTTCTGCCTCACCGGCTTCATTGTCGGGTCGATGTTGAGTCGGTGAGTAATTATTTCTGGAGGGATGCCCGACATATCTGCTGCCGACCATGCGAATATGTCGGCGTTGGCCGTCAGCAGCTCCACCAGTCGGTGGCGTTCGGTGTCGGGCAATTGAGACCCGATCCAAACTTTTCTGTCGGGATTTTCTCCTATCGGGATCGCCTCGAGCTGCTCGGCCGGCGAACCCCGCTCTTCCTCCTCCCGTTGATCCAGCTTGTCGATTGTCAGGGGATCCTTTGTCTCGTCGCTTTGGACGGAGATTTGGAAGCATCGTCGGGCGAGCTGTTGATCTCCGCGCATCTCCCCGACTCCGTTTTTGGTCGGGAATCGAACAAGGAGATGGTACGTCGAGACGATCGCCCTGAGGGCGTTCAATCCGGGTCGCCCGAGTATGGCGTTGTAGGCCGAAGGAACTTGGACGACCGCGAAAATGAGGGAGACCGTTCTTTGCCGTGGTTCGGTACCGACCGTCACGGGCAGGGTGATTTCTCCTTCTGTCGTGACGGTGTCTCCGGCAAAGCCGATCAAGGGCGTGGAGACCCTACTAAGTCGATCAGTCGGTAGTCGCATTCGGGAGAAGGTCGAGTAAAACAAAATATTTGTCGAACTTCCATTATCAACAAAAATTCGTTTTACATCATAATTGGCTATTGTCGCCGACACAACAACAGCGTCGTCGTGGGGAGTCTGGACGCCCCGAACGTCGTCTTCTGAGAAGGTAATCACGTCGTCCGGGCGCGGCTTTTTCGTCGGCTCCCCCCCTGTAGACGTCCCCGATCCCAGCCGCTTGGAGATCATGTTAATGACTCCAGCCGTCGGCTGGTTAGTCGGCGCCTCTTCAGTCGGCTGGGGGCGTCGATCGGCAGCCGGTCGGGTCGGCGGACCCTTTCGAAATTTACCGAGATACCCCCGGCGGATGAGATTTTCGATCTCATCCTTCAACTGGATGCATCGCTCGGTGTCGTGGCCGTGGCTCCGATGGAACCGGCAGTACTTCCGATGGTCGAGGCCTTTTGCCTTCAGAGGCGGAGGCCGTCGCAGGTATTCTTCCCCTTCGATCTCCATCAAGATCTGCGCACGGGGAGCGGAGAGAGGAGTGTAGGAGTCATACCTGGGACGCACCGGCCTCGGAGTCTGTCGGCGAGGTGATTTTTGGATCTGTCGGGGTGGAGAAAGCCGACTATTGGCCGAGGGCCTGCTTGATTCGGCAGGCTCCCGACCTTTTCTTCGCTTCTCCTTCGGACCTCTGGGCTCGACCAAGCGTCGGTCGGACGCTCCTTCGTCCGTGCGCATATACTTGTATGCGCGCTCCAGTAGCTCGACGTATGTTCGGGGGAGGGTCTTGTCCAGAGAATAAGTAAATCGGGACGACCTCAGGCCCCGCTTCATGGCTGAAACCGCCATGTCTTCGTTGAGGTCCCGGACCTCGAGCGTGGCCGCGTTGAATCGCGCCACGAAGTGTCGGAGCGTCTCATTTTCCCCCTGCTTGAGGGAGAAAAGGCTATCCGACGTTCGCGGCGGCTTTCGGCTGGTGCTGAAATGGGCCACGAACGAGTGCTCGAGCTGCGCGAAGGAATGGATACTGCCCGATCGGAGACCGGAGTACCAAGCCCTGGCAGTCTTGCGAAGTGTGGCGGGGAAGCCGATGCAAAAAAGAGCGTCGGTTGCCCCTTGAATCGTCATGAGAGCTTTATAGCTCTCGAGGTGGTCGACTGGGTCGGTGGAGCCGTCGTATGGCTCCACGTTCGGCATTTTGAACCGACTGGGAATCGGCTCATCGAGGACCAGTCGAGAGAGAGGCTGGGCGGTTTGGAAGTCGACGTCGTTCGAAGACTTCTGGCCGTCCATCTGCAGTTGGGCGAGTCGGCGGTCGATCTCCTCGAACCGTCGCTCGTAGTCGTCCGCTCGTCGATGCTGGGAGACCCCAGGGGTGGAGCCTCCGGAGGATTCTGAAAGAGAGGCCGACGGTGTGCGCGGCCGCTTTTCCTTCCTCGCCCGTTCCAACGGGGAAGGAGAGGGCCGCTGGGACCGTCGATCGTCGCGCCGTGGTCGCCCCTCCTCCTCTCCGTGGGAGCGCTGTTGGGAGCGCTCGCCTGGAGGCGACAGGGGTCGGCGCGGCCGTCGGCGGCTGCTCCTGGAAGGCATAGGTCGGGCCGCCGGTTGTTGCTGTAGGCTTTTGACTGCGTCGGTCAGTACGGTCATCTGTCGTACGATGGCCGCAATCTGGGCCTCCGTGGTCACTGCAGGGCGCGGAGAGCTAGGCTCCGCCGCCGGTGGTGGCGGGGAGGCTTCTTCCCGGCGGGAAGAGCGCCTGGCCGACCCAGTGACTCTCGATCGTTGAGCTCTTGTCTTTGTCATGCTGTTTCCCCTACCTGGCGCGCCAATCTGTTGCGGCCAATCGCCTCGTCGCCCGATCGCCGGGGAGCGTGCACCTGCAAAAGGAAGTCCGCACTGACCGGAGGCGGCTCCGGCGGGGACCCTCCGACGGTCAAGTCAGAGAGGTGACTGGGCAACAGTGAAATGCAGACAGAGAGCTCTGAGAAGGAGAGAGGGAGAGAGAGAGAGGAGCGAGCCTGCGTATGTGGGAGAGACGGGCGGATCGATCCCTTGCACTGTTGCCTTCCCCGGTTTATATAGTGGAGCACGGTATGGCGCCGTCATTAATGGCGCGGACAAGTGAGGAACTGTCAACTCACTGTAGACTGTCAGAGCCGCCGTGAAAACGTCATGTCGCCGTGTAGCCGTCTAATCGCCAGGGTTGACCCGGCCCCGGGCGGGACAATGCCCCTAGGTAACTGTGCCGCATGTCCGTGTCAGAGCTGACAACGTCTGGCGGCTGTACGGCGATTGGAGGAGCCGACCGACCCAACGTCGGTAGCCAGCGAAGTGGTGTCGGGCCCCTCCATTGGTCGGCGAGCGTCATGTAAGTCGGCCATCGAACCTCGGGGTTCGGTCGGTCGGGATGGATACGCCCGACATACCCCCAGTCGGCGATGGGCCGTTGGATGGACGGTTATTAGTCGCTGATGGGTCCCGTCAGTCGGTCGACCGACGATCGGTCGGCCTTTCGGCCAGTCAGAGTCGTCCAACGGGGGCGGTCGGGCCGTCCAGTCGGTTGGGCCCTCCGGTCGGTCGGGCCCTCCAGTCGGTCGGGCCCTCCAGCAGTCGGTCGGGCCCTCTGGTCGGTCGGGCCCTCCAGCAGTCGGTCGGGCCCTCTGGCAGTCGGTCGGTCAGCGGGTATCCCCCAACAAGGATAAATAGGCAACAGGCAGGAAAGAGAAGGCCATCAAGTGGAAAGCAAGGAGAATGATGGTTGCATCTGGTTCGATCATATTTGGATCGTTGAGATATGATTCAAACTTGTGGAAATTTGCTATCATTGTGTTTCGATATGGTATCTTGGCTTTTGCTTTATATCGGTGCATGAGAACTAAAGTTTGCTAAAGTTTTTTTTTTTTTAAAGTATATTTAAAGTAGAATAAAGTAAATTTGTAAGATTTGACTTTACCGTCCATGAAAACCTTGAGAGGTGGGTGAAGTGGTGATGGGCTTTAGGTTTGTTTCACGATCGCTAAATGGTTGCTGGTGAGAAACCACCTAACTTGGTGTGGCTTACCTTGGCACATGTGACAAGTATTTGGAAAATTCAATCATTGGAGATTATGATGTTGGAGAACTGCAGACAAAAAAAATGATGGTACTTGAGTTCGGCCACTATGAATAGCTTGATACAAAATCTGAACCAACGGGTGGTACCTTTCGCAGAAAAGCAGGATTCACGTTCCTACACACGACACCATGGATAATCCACCACATACATCTTGTCCCCATGAACTTACAAGCTTGAGATAGATCCACACTGTTGAGATATACCGATCGATCTCTATATGCTGATTTATCCTCGGATCGATCCGATCGATGTCCGATTCTACTGATCGAACCGACGACGACTACCAATAATGACTGCCGACAATATCCGATCGAAGATATGTTGGCTGAACAGATCCATACTATTCCCGACCGATCGAGCGGTCGAGCCCGAATCACCGACTCACTGTCGGAGGTGACAGCCGACGTCCGACTTTCGCAAGGCACCGAGCCAGCCGACGGTATCTCCGGATCATCATCCGACGTCTCGGCAGCCGAATACCGACCTATAGTTGACCAGCCCACCCAAACACCGTACAACCGTCCTGGGCAGCTGTCCTACCAAGGACATGCGGTATGGCCGCTCTGGGGCATTGTCCTGCCAAGGACATGGATTAATCTCAGTGACTTGACAACCCACGGCGATTTGACAGCCCCCGACGATTTGACAACTCCCCAGTTGTCTGCACCATTAATGACGGGACCATACCGCATTCTACTATAAAAAGGGGTAAGGCAACAGTCTTGGTAAGTTTTTGGGAGCAAGCTCTCTGAGACGCCTTTAAGCTCTTGAGCTCTCTCCCTCTCTCCCGCTGAGCCCCTGATTTTTTACTTTTGCCTAGTTTCCTCTCTGACTTGACCGTCGGAGGATCCCCGCCGGAGGCATCTCCAGTCTGTGAGGACTTTTCTTGCAGATGCGCGATGCCGACGATCGGACGATAGGGGGATTGGCCGCAACACACACCATGGATTATACACCACATACATCTTGTCACCATGAACTTATAAGCGTGAGACAGATCCGAAAGCGAATGGCTAAGGTCACCTCACACAATGAAGATTTTGACTGGCTCCTGCAAACAAGCCTACTTATCACAGAGTGTCCCTTGGAGACTCTCCAACAATCGAGTCAGTTAGAAGTTGGGAACAAGGGAAGAGAGAAATGAAAGAAATGAGAAAGAGTTCATAGAGGTATTCTAGAGACTTATCCAGGGGTCTCCCATTTTTCCCTCTTTATAGAAGAGGGTTGATGCCCATTTTTGAAGGGCCTTGGCCATTCTTCCAATGATCACATGAAAGGCCGATACATAGCGGCAATCTTACTATTCTAGAGCTAGGATTGCCAGCTGGTTGCATTATGCTAGCGATCTCTTATTTTACCCATATGACACTAATGATCTAATGCACGAAAGGCAACGAGAATCTCGAATTGGTGCGACCGTAGCATCAGATCGTTCACATCCGAGCCGAGGAGGTTGATCTGATCCAAGATTGGTTCTCTTCAGCAATTACCAAGATTATGCCATATTATATCTCAAAGCACTCCAAATTCTATCATTCATCTTAAAGCACAAATCTCAAAGCAAGTAGTTGATGATCCAATAGTAGAATCTTGCGAAATAAAGGTGAATTCTTCTTTCGCACAAAGGATACACTCCTATCACAAACCTAAATAAGATGTTTCCTATCAGGTGAGCTAGATTGTTGTTTATAACTAAGAAAAGTGGAAAATAGTGAGAAAACTAAAAATCTATTTTTTTGAGAAAAGCATACATTACCAAATTTTGTAACCACTCTTTGATAGGCTAGAAAAGTGCCTACAGATGTAACCGAAAAATTTACCTTTCTGTCCAATGAACTGTGCAAAAAGCTTGATTTAAAATACAAAACCTTTCCTAACGTCTAGGCACGCTTCATATATATTTGATATAGGATCACTTTGGAAAAAAAAGGATATGATACATTAAAAAAAGCGAGAGAAAAAAAAGGAGGGATTATTTGTTCGTGGGGTTACTTGTGAATAGCATTCTGTTGCCTACACACGTACATGGAGGATGTTCTCAAAACACGTTTAATTTAGACCTCTCCACCCAAAAGAAGGCAAAAAAGTAATAATAATAATTAAGACCTGCCTTCCAATGTACGAGGTTTTTATTGGCTCCCTCTTATTATAGCATTGCATTGTACGAAGTTGAGGGCTTATACGAGGCCTTCCCATAGCTAATGTACAGTGAAGAGTGATTCAGCTGCCCAAGGTTGTTTTTAAAAAAAAAAAAAAAAAAAAAAAAAAGGAAAAGAAGAAGAAGAAGAAGGGTTCATCCATCTTTGCAAGTGGACTACAGATTAGAAATTTTGGAACTTGAGCAACCCATGAACATGAAGAACAAAATACAACTTCCAACTTCTCATTAATTAAGTTCATTGTATTACTAAACTTTTGGCAACTTGCTAGGAAAGCACCCCCAACTCATTGGAGCAAACCCATAAGCCCAACTTGGTACCAGACATTCCGGCGAGAAATCCAAAACAGATCTAGACCGGAATATTTTAGATTGACCTCCATGAGGACCCAACGACCAATGCCAGCTCCAACAGATTCTATCAGCCAGCACACCTAGATTCCCAATCAAGCTTTGCCCGGCCAAAGCTGTAGCTCCTCTTCTCGTTGCGTGGAGTGGATTGGTGGTAGTACTAATAATTCATGTTCATAAATGGGTCGTATTGATATGAAAATATAATGCATATTAGTTCAATTCAAATACAATTTATCTAATTAAATAGGTTGATCTACGAAATACAAATACGACACGAACATATACGAAATGATCCGCCTGAAATGATTAATAAGCATATTGATGGATCAAACGGATGCGCGACCCATCTAATGATCCATTTAACTATTTAACTTATTTATAAAATTTAAAAAAAAATAATAAAAATTTATTAAAATAATATAAAAATAATTTAATTACTTGCTATGCTAATTTACAGTTTGAAATTCTAACGTTATTTATTTTAAGTTAGGATTATAATTTTTTTATTTTTTTTATTTATACTCAAATAATTTTAAAATAAATACGTTAAACATATTTAAACGTATCGTATAATCTGTTAGCCTGTTTTAATCTATTTAGTTAAACGGATCAAAATGAATCAAAATGAGTTGCACAGGTCAACCCACTTAAGATATGAATTTATCGTACCATAAATGGGTCAATTCATTTATGATTCGAATTTGTTTTTTCTAAATCCGAATCAGTCTAAGTACGTATCGTGTCATATCCATATCAACAAGTCATGTTGAAAACTGCCAACCTTAATTGGTGGTAGGCCCGGGCTCACATCGGACCTTATCCATATTGTCATTGCATTGCATTCTGGATGGCTCTAGCCATGGGCCCAGAACTATACTCTCACGTTGGGTTAGGGTGGACATTACAAGAGACGCTCGGATAGAGATTGGGATCATGACATTAGAAGTTGGTATGAAGAGAGGACCCAATTTTCCGATTGAGGATTTGCTTCCATTGCCCCTTAGTGAGCTTGCACCTTGTGATTCACTATGGCCATAGGATGCCTATTTCGTGCACCATGTGATGTGAATTATGGCGGAGAATGTGCAAAATGTTGTTTCTTGTGTAATTTGTAACACTTTTTATGTAGTTGTAGCTGAGTTGAATATTTTGTTCGCATGCACAAGAGAAGGTTAGGTGAAATTGTTGGATGATACGTCAACCACGTTAGCGACAAATTGCCCTTTTTCTTTTCTTTTCTTTTCTTTTTTTTTTTGATGTAATTGCGACATATTGCTTTTGGTGATGTGTAAGTTGTGATGTATGTGGTATGCTTCATATTCATTGCTTCTTGAGGTGTGATAGGAAAGCATGTTTATTATATCATACTCATTGTAGTATGTTGTATCAATATCCACAATTTTGGGTGTTTTATGCTGCATATTTTAATTTGATTGGACTCATGAAAAAATGTGAAAAATAAATGATGGTTCTAGAAATGTAATTTCTATCAATGCAATGCCTTTTATAAATAATCTATGAATATCAATTAATTTTCATCTAAGGCAACCTCTAGTCTAACAGCATGGTTTTCATCTAAGCTTGTATAAATTAAGGTTATAATTGATATCAAATATCAAAAACATGATATATCTAAATCACCATACGTTATTTTCCCAATAGATATGAATCATGACATCTTAAAATAGGGGCTACACTTTGTCATTTGTTAACTAATATTTAAAAAAAAAAAAAAAAAAGATGTCAATAACCATGTGAAGTTGATAAAAGAAAATCTTTTAAGATGTAAGAAGATTTTATTGAAATACGATCCTTAATGTTTGAAGTTTAAATTCCAAAATTGAAACTTGCTCTAGGAATTACATCCCTCTACTTAGCAACTAGTCGTTCCATGTTTCATTCTTATATGGTGCATATCTAAAAATCTAAATCCAAATAATCATAGTACAGGTGGCTTTCCCTACCCCTCTCCAAAATAAAAACAAAAAAATAAATATTAAATTATTATATTATCGTTTTTGGATAACAGTATCCCTTTTCATAATTCAAAAGTACCAGATTTTGTATTTTCAGATTCTCTTCAGTAGTTTTGTTGTTACAACAAAGCTTAAAAACAGAAAGCTATAAGATAATACAGAGGGAAAATTCAAGTACCTGAAATTTTTTTGTGAGAGTGAAATTTTCTAGTTCTCTAATTTAAAAAAAGATTTGATAAGATTCTACCGAACAAGCAAACACCAAATTGTCGAAAAAAAGTCATAACTTTTAAATTTAACAAAGTAAAATATCAAATAATAATATGACTTTCATGTATCATTCCTAGAATTTTGCTCCATATGACCAAGCATTTTCTTCATTCACACTACTAGGATAGCACTCAACTGATAAGATAACCTCAGGTCAGTTTCCTAGAACCCATTCAACATTGGAAGTCTCACAAGCTCTGGGTCATACTATCATGACGTGGCGCTTATTTCATATATATCCAATAGTGAATTAATAACAAAGAATCAAGGCCGGCGATTGATGGTGCCCCACTATGCCCATCCAACTTTGTCATCATAATTTTTTTGGCTGAGGCATGGTCACCATTGAATTCCACCACCTAATTTAAGCACCAGTGCATGTCTCAAGTGGGCCCTAATCAAGCAAAAGTACAAGGTGGTGCATAGACTTCCTCACCAACTTGCCCTGTGGTCCCAAAATCCCTCGTTATCTTCTTCTGATTCCATCCATGTGACCCCCTGCCAATCTCCAACCCATCAGAAGCCAGTGAATTAATCCCTCCAATTCCCTCATCAATTTTGTTGCCTTACTATTCCATTACACATCACTCCTTTCTTTTCTACCCCATGCCTAGGATATCACAAAACTACCCATGGAACATAGCTATGGAGGACCTAACCATCATTCTAAAAGCCAAAAAGCCAATAGACAAAGAAACCTATTTTGGTAGAAGAAACTCCATTAGACCAGGTCACGCATGAGAATAGCCCACCAAGCACACCTATACCGACTATGATTATTGCACAAAGTGAAAAAATAATCCTGAAAGCCAAGTTTAATAAGAAAATTTGGGTTGGTAGACTCCAAACTCCAAAAATTGACTAATATTTTATGATAGATATCACCTATCTTATCATAGATATCACCTATCTTATTCTTGGAATGAAGAATACAGCTAAACAAGGATAACCTTCCAAAATCCCTGGTTTATATCATCAAAAGAGAATAAAGCCTTGGTCTATATCATCATTCACAACACAACCCATCACACATAGAGCCACCCCCGTGAGCCTCCTTCCCTAGAACTTTAGTAGGGCGGCCTGCCACGTGGCAAAAGGTGGTGATGACCCTCCCTAATTTTTTCCTAACGGCTCTTTCTTTCCTCCTCCGCTTTTCTAGCCTCTTTAGCTAAAACCACCCACCTTCAAATTTTTCCCAGATATAGCAGGGGGGAGCCTTTGAACAGCTTAAAAAAACCTCTCCTTTAGGTCGCACCGCCCCAGATTTCACGTGTGTATCTTAACTGAACTCTTAAACTATTTGAATTCCATTTAGTTTAGAATTCTCCCATCCCTTTCTCTCTTCACTCCCCTGTTCTCTCTCTCTCTGTGTGCTCACAGAGAGGAATTTGGAAGGAGGGAAAGGGAGGGGGGAGAAGAGAAAAGGGAGGCGTCTTTGTGTTGATTTCTTTGGGAATTGGGAGATGGAGTGGTGGAGATGGTGGCTTCTAGTGGTGGTGGTGGTGGTGGTGATGATGATGGGGAGAGGAGTGCAGGGGTATCCGGAGGAGGACTTGGTGGTGGGGCTACCAGGGCAGCCGAAGGTGGAGTTCAGGCAGTATGCCGGGTATGTGGATGTGGATACGAAGACAGGGAAGAGTCTCTTCTACTACTTTGCAGAGGCCGACAGCAATGCCAGCAAGAAGCCCCTCACCCTCTGGCTCAATGGAGGTTTGTGTTTGGCGGCCTTCTTTGCGATAAAAATTGCTCCTTTTTTCGTATTATTTGCTTTCTTTGTAATGATTTTGTTGTTGTTGTTGTTGATGATGATGATAGTACAGTGTTACTGATGGTGTTGAAGGTCACAAAGTTTAATTTTTTTTTTGCTTTTACTTTTCTTTAATGAACATGGTTATTGGATCCATAAGATTTTTTTTTTTTCCTGAGGTTGGATTTGGTATTTTATAAGATAGTCCGGTTTAAGTTTCAAGCAAAGCAGTCCTTTTTTCTATTATAAGAAGGTTGTGTTTTATGCGTATCGGAAATTCCAATGTTTGTGGTTCGTTCTAAATATTCTAGTGGTGTTTAGTATCGGAAGTATCTGTAATGATTTCTTGTTGGTTGGCTCAAGTGTTAATTCAAAGTTTTGGAACATTTTAGTTGATTACTATTTTCTCTTGTCTCTTTGTTCATTTTTCTTCCTTTTGTTTGGTTTCACCTCTCACGTTATCCAATGTCTTTATGGGCCGGCTTATAAGTATTAAGTCCTTTTATCCTTTTTCCCCTTCCATTTATTTTGTTATTATGTCTAGAATCTTCTTATGAATGTTTCAAGTTCCTCCTTTCCTTTAACGTAATGCTTACTACTGTGATTGCTTATGGTTTTTAGAAAGAAACTTTAATTACTTGTAGGTTAGTGTCAAGCTCCTTTTTTGTTTCTTTTCTTTCTTGCTTTCTTTCTTTTTCTTTTTCTTCCTTCTTTTCCCACGGTGCTTTTTTAGTTTACGTGCTCCTGGGCTGTGTGGGTGTTGGATATATATTACATATACTAATGGATTTGCATCGATATGTCACTCTTTTGCACAAGAAAGCTGTCAAAAGATTTTCTTTTGTATGTAAATTTGGTCTAATTATATGTTCGATTGAACAGGATACAATCCAGTTTGTCAATTATGTTGTGTTGGAAATGTTGTTTCCAGAGCTTCTACCGGTATAGAAGAAAAATAATTTATTAATTTATTTAGCTTGTAACCAGTGCAGACATTCAATTTTAGTAGGTATTCTAACGAAACCACATTATATTTACCCATTCCCACTACCTAGCACTTTATTTATTTATTCGAATGTAAGCCAACTCAAAATCTAGTTGTCACTCAGAATCTATACAGGCCCCGTTGTTTTATTACTTGCAAGTTTGTCCCCTCCATGGTTAATATTCTTTTACATGTGCGCCTAGTTGATTGACTTGGTGTCTTATGTACGTAATTGGCATCATTGTGGAAATGTATAGGTTGATATATGCTATATTGATGGTCCTAGAATTAGAAATTTGGTATACCACCATGACAATATTGAAATAGAACACAATTAAGATTTTTTTTTTTTTTTTGAAGGAAACATATATTAGATTTGTCCAGTGCATGGCTAGTATTCTTTCAGATGTGCAGCTAATTGATTGATTTGCAAAAGGCAGTAAAGGAGTTCTTTGCTTGGGGTTTGATTTGTTTATTTTCTCTTTTGCTTTTCGCTGGAGGAGCTGATCATTCTTGAACCATCAGCCAGCATACCAAAATTGGGAACAAACATTTATTAATTTTATCTCCTTTTATGGTGTCCTGAGAATTGAAGATTTGGTAAGATCAAAGAGCTTCCAAGAACTGTAAGTTCAGTCTCAACGATTATTTTGGTGTATGCCACATGATCATCACTGAATAAAACATTCAGGAATCATAAGGTATTTAAAAGTTTGTATTTACAGATCAAATACTTGCATATGTCAAGATATTCAATACAGATGTTGCATGATCCACCTTAAATGTTGGATGTATTATTCCTATGTTTCCCTACTAAGTTTTGAATGGAGGGTATTGAGTTAATGTGTAGACCCTCAGTTTCACAAGTCTTTTTAATGTCACTGTTGAGATGCATCCTAAAATATTTCAGTATGATTTTTTTCCTTCTCTTTCTTTCTAAAGCCTTCATGTGGATACAGATTGATTATATCATTCCTCAGAGCATGGTTTTCACTTGATAATTTCATTTAATTAATAATCAAGCCACAGAGATTAATCATGAATTAATTTTCAGGCCCAGGTTGTTCATCAATTGGAGGGGGGGCATTCACAGAACTGGGTCCATTTTATCCTAGGGGTGATGGTCGGGGCCTTCGAAGAAACAAAAAGTCTTGGAATAAAGGTTCCAACTTCTTCTAAACCAAATGCAAATATGTAAATTACTGTTTAACATGATGAAACTTTCTAGAACTTCATCGAATCCTTGTATCATACATATAGCTTACTGCAGCTTCTTTTTTAAACTACGCAGTCTTATCCATCTACAGCTACAAAACTTTATTGACTCTACTGTTTCTTATATCCATAGCATCAAACCTTCTCTTTGTTGAATCTCCTGTTGGTGTTGGATGGTCATACTCAAATAGAAGTTCTGATTACACTTGTGGAGATGAGTCAACTGGTAAGTTTAAAAGCCTCCATCCATCTCACACATTTTAATGAACTGAGAAGTGGCTTTTGTGGCTCGATACTGTGAAATATTTTCAAATTCTTTTTAGCCCCTTCATCATCATTGTCATCATCATCTATTATTTATAAAATTTCACATACACTTCTAGGTTATTGTGTATTATGTACTGACTGCATGCTCGTCTGTTGATGATGAAAGCTAATGACATGCATGTATTCCTGCTGCGGTGGTATGACAAGTTTCCTGAGTTCAAGTCCAGGGACTTGTTTCTAACTGGAGAAAGCTATGCAGGTCAACATGTAGTAAACTTTGCTTCAGTTAACATCTTTCTTCATCTTTGCTATCAATTTGTTGACATTACACAACTGGGTTCAGGGCACTACATACCACAGCTGGCCAATGTACTTTTAAATCATAACAAGCATTCAACTGGTTTCAAGTTCAAGATCAAAGGAGTTGCTGTAAGATGGCTTTTCCTGCTAAAGTTTTGTTTTATTTATTCTGAACTCAATACATGCTTGTGGCAAGTATTTGAAAGCATGTTCCTCTCTTCTTAGTAATTCATTAATCGTATCATTGTTTTTACTGCTCAAATAGATCGGGAATCCACTTCTCAAGCTAGATAGGGATGCTGCAGCGACTTACGAGTTTTTCTGGTCGCATGGTATGATTTCTGATGAGATAGGCCTCACCATCATGAATCAATGTGATTTTGAAGATTATGTCTTCCTGAGCCCCCACAATGTGAGTGAATCTTGCAATGATGCTATTGAAAAGGCAAACGAGATTGTTGGAGACTACATAAACAATTATGACGTGATCATTGATGTCTGCTACCCAGCAATTGTAGAGCAGGAGTTAAGATTACGAAAATATGTATGTCCTTCAATTTAACCTAAAATCCAGATACTCTATGGGTTCAGCGGTTGTCTTTAATTTTTTTCCCATTCTATATATGATTTTTATACATGGGTCACTCATTACTTTTCTGTTTCTTTGTTAATTCTCCCTTTCCAATCTCATAATGGCAGGCAACTAAGATAAGTGTGGGGGTTGATGTATGCATGACTTATGAAAGACATTTCTACTTCAACCTTCCAGAAGTTCAGCATGCTCTCCATGCCAACAGGACTAAGTTGCCTTATAGTTGGAGCATGTGCAGTGGGTAAGCATTCTGAATCTTATCCTAAGTAATTAGAATTAGCTCTTTTGATATGCAACTTGTGGCTCAAAGATATAAGCCAATGATGATTACTTCTGCCAGCCTAAATTCAAAAGCCATAGATAATATGATATTCTCCTTGGCTTGTTTGGCATTCATATAGGCAAGGAGGACATAATACAGACTTGTCAATCCATACTGAAAAAGAAAGAGGATAACCTCACAGTTGAAATATTTTCAGGGAAAAAAAATAGAATAAAAGTATTATGCTACAACCGAGGAACAAGACTCATCTCAATCTATTATAGCCATATGTGCTAAAATATATAAGGATTTAATAAAATTTTGGAAAATGACTCCAATATCTCCACAATTTTAAATCCTTCACCTCAAGAAATGTTGAAAGTCACATTTGCTGTGGTGTGGTCATATGAATTTATTGGTAACTTATATCAACAATAACTTATTATATTAGAATGTTTGCTATAACATGCGACAGAAGAACATCATAGATTTGACTGTTGCTTTAGTTTTAGCATTTTGACCTAGGGTTTCTAAGGCAACGGCAAACCTACTGAAAATAATTTTTGGTTTCCTTGTTGTTACTCCACAACTCTTCACATTAACATCAACATTTTCGAAATCACTCACCACAGTATTTGGATTTTTATTTCTTTAGTTAGAAGGTTTTCCTTCAAAAATTTTATAAGAGAAATTTGCTTCCTAGTCCAAGAAAACTGAATTTTAATAGATTGGTCCACATGCAAATAATGGGTGGACAAGAGCCTGAGACACCACTCTGTATTTTTCAGTAACATTCATCATCTACAGGAGCTCTGTCCAATCATGTTTATTATTTTAACAATTAAAGAATTTTTTTTTTTTATTATATGTCTCTTCCACTTCTTGAAACGTTTCAACTAATTTTCCTCATCATCATTTATTTTACACTTGTAGCACATTTTTACACTGTAAAGAATTGATGAAAAGCTGATGTTGTCAATCCCTTCATTCGTGTATGTCAGAGTTCTGAATTACAGTGACACGGATCCCAATATCGACATCCTTCCCTTGCTTAAGAGAATAATTAAGCATCACATACCAGTATGGATTTTTAGGTAAGATTTTCCTTCCTCCGAACATTAGTATATCTGCCAAGTTTTATTGAGATCATACTGAGATTAGCAGTTTCTGTGTTCATATCATGCAAATTGACTGTTCTCTTATATTACAGTGGTGACCAAGATTCTGTAGTGCCATTCTTAGGCAGTCGAACGCTTGTGCGAGAACTTGCTCATGATCTAAAATTTGGAGTTACAGTCCCATATAGCGCTTGGTTCTACAAAGGCCAGGTAAACTACTACTCTAAATTCACATCCCTTGGCAGACCAGTGAGCTGTAACCTGGGTGGTTGTCTTGCCTCCCAGTTATGTACCATATGCTTCCATAACGATGGCAAAAAGATATATGTATCCAATATCTAGCTCTGAGTCATGACATCAACTGCACTCTATCCACTTCATGCTCTGCACACCAATTCCATTCTGGATTACAGCGGAAACACTTCAGGTTTATGTTAATTCCAAAACATAATGCATGCACTTCATGTTTATGTGCAAATCTCTAATAAGTTGCCATCTTAATATTCCAAAGTTTTAGTGGGCGCATACGTTGATTAACTACAAAAATGAGATTATTTATTTGTTAGGAATCTGCATGGACATATCAATGCAATTCTTTGTTATATCATATGTTTGGCACTCGGTTTTTAATTCCTTCAATTCCTAATCTCCACTACTTGTTACTCATCCTAATCTGCCTACTTTACCACACCTCCTCTCATTTCTCACCCTATATGTCATTAGACCATTTTGCACCATAGTTCAGTCTTTTAGCTTATCTATGGCATCAAAAAACTTATCTACGGCTTCTTTTGTGTGATTCTTTTTTCTTAAGGTTGGTGGCTGGGCAACGGAGTATGGAAACCTACTGACGTTTGCTACTGTGAGAGGTGCTGCTCATATGGTACCCTTTGCACAACCAGCCAGAGCCCTACGCCTTTTCAGATCATTTGTGAATGGGCAAAGATTGCCAAACACAACATATCCTTCCATTGATGATGATGACCTTCAATAATTCATTCAAGTTGAAGACATAGGCAGCGAGCAACAGTTTCAAGAGTTCAGAATTTCAGCATTTGTCCATTACTCTTGCAGTGAGGAAATAGTTAATTGAATAAATATTTGTTACCAGGGCCAGTTGCTGAAAAGCAGTGCAATCCTGGATTTCGACAGATTCTTTAGTCTTCTGTGTCTCTTGGTGCTGTTTGGTTTTTCTTTCAGGTATAGATATTCTTCGCTTACTATGAGAAAATGAAATTTATCTGATTACAATTGAAAAAGAAAGCATTTACTATAGAATATTAGAAAAGATCTGATTTTCCATGGATTATAATCATTTTTGCAGAATTCTTGGAGAACATCAAGATCTGTTCCAAACTATTTAAATTAAATAAAAAAATAATTTGGGAGATGCCAATAGTTTTGAGGCTTTGTGCCCAAACATATTTAAATTAAATAAAAAAAGAATTTGAGAGATGCCAATAGTTTTGAGGCTTTGTGCCCAAACAACTGAAGCAAACATTATGTAGGCAAAAACTCAGAATTGTAATCCAAATTAGTATTTGTAAATATGTCCTTTTTGATATCGAAGTACGTACCTCGATTTAAACACGCTGAATCAATTTACATGTTTGAAAGCATATCTTTAACAAGAAGACTTGCAACTTTGGAAGTAGATAAACATCCTGTTTCTGTTAAACTTTGTTTCAAGCCACCAACTGTGTTGAAAGAGCATGAAGACAACCTCGTAGAGAGAGAGAGAAAGAGAGTGCATGTGACAAGACTGCAAGGAATTCAGCTTCTCAGAAAGTTTCAAGAATTCAAAAATCTAAAAAGCCCAAACTATTGTCATCAGGTTATAAATTGCAACACAGGGAGATACCAATACCAAGGCTTCAGCATGTTGGTGTTAGTCTCTGTTTTTCTCTTCAACCATATGGTTCTAAAAACTTATTCAAGATCCATCACCGGCCCTCCAAGAACTCTACATTCCATTCAAGAACCTGTGATCTTGATCTTAACCCAGGTAAGATAAGGATAAGAAAAGGTAGCAATTTTGGAGAGTTAGGGAGAAAAAGGAGCAATTTTTATAGAATTAGAGTGCATTTGCAGAGAGAAAGATATAGACTAAGGGGTCACTTGATCTTTCTTATCCTTTTCGTCTTCTTCTCTTTCTTCTTGAAGGGAAACCCTAACTCTAGGTCGATTTCATCTTCTGATCTCCACTTCTCTTTTCTCTCGGAAAACCCTAATCCTAAATCGAATTCTTTCCAGTCTACACTGACAGAAGTATCCGAAAAAAAATGGCGGAAACGAAGCCGGCGATCACGCCGACTTCAGTTTTTCCTCCACGGCTAAACTGAGCTCATGGACATAATTAATTTACTCCAATTCAACACGTGCATGGCACGTGATGGACCATGATTCATTGATAAATTTTTTTTTTATAAAACAGTTCATTCAAATAATTTTTATATAAATATAATAAAAATAAAAAAATAAAAAATTTTAAAGTGGTCTGAGAACCACCACCCCTATCTCGATCCAAAGGTTTTTTTTTTTTTTTTATATATACCCAACTATATAGGCTGCTACGTAGTCTATTATAGTATTCACTTTTCGAAATACATGCCCATTTACTATATGTCTCACCGACCATCTATTCTAAGACTTTTCGTACAAATCTGATGTGCGGTATCCACGTGTAGTTTCCGTGCAGATTGTCATTGCACAGAGAAAAATTATGCACGTATCCGCACGTAACATATGAATTGATGTACAAGACAAAATGGATCTTTGGTGCAAAACTAAGAGGATTCTCGTCAAAACATCCGGTTCAAATGGTTCTCTCGTCAATCCAGTCATTTCCCAGTTGACAGATGCGTGGAACCGAAACCGAAACCAAGATCAAGTGGTTATCAAATCTAACGTATATTTTTTCTTAATGGAACATAAAAATTTGTGTTAATGTCCATATTACGCAACAATTTCTTCCATCTGTAAACATGTTAAGAGGTTGGTTATAATTGCTGTTGCGATCAACTCCCTGTCGTTGTTGCTGGTAATGAGTACCTACAAAAACAGTATTCTCACAGATCAGAATTGTATCCGATGGACTTAAATCAGAGAGAAAATTGGTGAACAGTAGATTTGAAAATTAAAAATAGCAGAGTTCTGGCTCAAAAGTATCTTACCAGTATTGTTCACTTATCTTCCTTTTATAAATGATTCTGATGTAACCGTCGAGCACGTGATCTCACTTTTTATAATGCTAAATTATCGGATCATAATTATGAAGTTAGTGGGTCGTTAATTTTCACTAATTGCCGTGACACGTAGTCGATAATCGTTCATAACGGTTACAGTATGTTGAGCAGATTGGTCAACTATATATCGATAATATTGATATGTTAATAGAAGGTATGAGCGACCATTGGTAAGTAATTTTGATATGCCGACGGTCTTAGGTCGGAGATTATTCAAGTCGTCTATTGTTGGTCGATAGTAGCCGATTATCTGTCGGTTGACTGATTGTGGGTCGGCGCAATGTACTTAGTCAGCCAACGTAGAGTCAAAGTCGAAGTTGGTTAACTTGAGTCGGTGTGATTTGTTCAGTCAGCCGATGTTGAGTTGAAGTTGTATGTTCGATCGACCGTTGCTGAGTCGAAGTCGGAGATTGGTGGACTTGCTCTAACAGTTATCCCCCACTCCCAAGTTCAAGATGATCCGATGTGTGTATTACCACGTGGTTTGTCACGTTGGATGAAGGGAGTCATCTCATATTATATCGAACCCTGATTTGACTGCTAGTTTCTTCGGGATATGAGCGTCGGCTGCTTTGTCAATACCCTGCATCCGATGTTTAGTCGGGTTTGTACGTCAAGTCATCTGATAATCGATGGCAAGCCGAATATCCTTCAACTGACCGTAGCCAAGTTGGGTATAATTTCAATTCGACCTTGATCGTATTGACATAACATTCTGCTTAATTAGGATTAAGTCGGCATAATAGTCATTCGACTAGAGTTAGCTTTTACAGTGAAAAACCGTATAGTTGGTATGTCAGTTTTTACAGTGAAAAACCATAATATATTATGTACCGAGATAAAATCGATTCTCTGATTTTTACAGTGAAAGTCGAAATATATTTTGTATCGAGATAAAGTTAATTTTTTGATTTTTATAGTAAAAATCGAAATATATTTTGTATCGAGATAAAGTCGATTCTCTGACTTTTACAGTGAAAGCTGAAATATAGTTGATAGGAATTGACAGTCCATCTGTCGGTCTATTACCGCTTTGTAGTTGACTAAAACTTGTGATTCTGAAATTCAAAGTTTCTTCACTGACTCTTCTTCGGAAGTTGCCACCCAATTTGATCATCCGAAGATAATCAGCCTTGCAGTCGGTTGGTTATTGATAGTTTTCTTAGTTTGTGGCTGAGGTCATCAATCAACAGGAGGTTGAGTTAGTTGATCCCTTCAGTATTTTTCGAAATAGCCTCATCAGATCAGGACTTCTATCTCGTTCCTGAGTTGAATGCATTATTCGGTATCATGACCATGATCACGATGGAACTGACAGCACTACTTATCATGGCTCCTCGATGGTGCTTTCATCGGTGAAGGGTGTTGTAGGTACTCTGCTCCTTCAATCTCCATGAGAATCTGCACACGGAGAGCAGAGAAAGGAGTGTAGGAGTCATACCTGCCATAGTTCGACTTCGGACTCCATCGTCGGGATAAAGCTCGCTTATTGAAAGATGGCCGATTTAATTCGACCAGAGCTCCATTTTTTTCTTTTTCTTCTTCTGACCCTTACCTTCTGTCTGGCATCGATCAGAAGCAGCAACGTCCGTGCGGATGTACTTGTATGCGCGTTCGAGAAGTTCAACATAGGTTCGAGAGAGAATTTTATTCAAAGAATAGACGAATCTGAATCCCCTCATACCCCTCTTCATGGTCAATATAGCCATGTCTTCATTGAGGTCCCTGACCTCAAGCATGGCCGTATTGAAACGAACCACAAAGTCTCTTAATGTCTCAATCTCTTTTTGTTTGATTGAAAAGAGACTGTCGAATATTCATGACGGTCTTCAGCTAGTACTGAAGTGAGCCACAAAAGAATGCTTGAGCTGCTTGAAAGAATCCATGCTTTCCAACTGAATCCCGAAGTACCAAGCTCAAGCAGCTTTCCGTAAAGTTGCCGGAAAACTAATGCATAAGAGGACATCGATTGTCCCCTGAATCATCATGAGAGCTTTATAACTCTTTAGGTGGTCGATTGGATCGGTGGAGCCATCATATGACTCTACTTGTGGCATCTTAAACCGAGATGGGATCGACTAATCCAAGATATGCTGAGAGAGAGACTAGGTAGTGTGAAAATCATAGTCACTAGAGAACTTCCGACCCTCCATCTGAAGTTGGACAAATCGACGGTTAATTTTTCAAAACTTACGTTCATAGTCGTCTAACCGCCGTTACTGAAAAACTCCGAGAATGAAACCTCCCGACGAGCCTGAAGAAGAAACAGAAGGCGTCCACGATCGTTTCCCCTTCCTAACACTGTGGAGATGGGAAGCAGAGGGGGAATGCCGTGAGTGATGGATGGCACGATGAGAGTGTCGAGAATGTGGTCGTCCATCTCAATGAGTATCGAGACAGTTGCTTCGAAGAGAAAGAAGGTGATCGCCATGGAGGACGACGGCTGTGCCTGGAAGGCACCGATTGTGCCATCGGTTGTTTCGCCAATGGCTGCTGCTGCTAAGTTTGCTAGTATTAATGTATCAGAAAACTATTCTACATTTATGATGTTATTTATTAATTTAATTTTATGTTGATTAACCTTAAATCCTAAATGACTTCTTACTGAATTGCTTATTTTTGTTGTAATGTTTTGGAAATTTTTATCTTAATCTTTAATAATGATATTTATTTAAAAATTTTATTTTATTGAATGATAATATTTTATATCAATTTAAATCATTTTACTTGATAAATTCTCTTGATGATATTTTTATATAAAAAGAAAACAAGTCTTCGTGAACCATCCAAAAAAAAAAAAAATCGATAAACCAAATCAAACCAGACTGTTTAAATTATGCTGATTTGATTTGATTTCAATCTTCTATTGGCCTGATTTAATTTTTTAGAAATGCCAAATCATTTAAAGCTGGTTCGGCTTAGATTTGAGCATGAAACTAGTCCAAAACTCACCCCTATCAGCTGGTAAAACCCCAGCAAAGCAAATATATGTGCATGACAAATAATTGGAAAACAACGACAGCAGAACCAAGAATCTTGGTTAGTCCGGATAGTACATCCTTGCAACAAGTAGCAGGGGGCAAGATTCAATTCCATAGGAATCTTTCTTCAATCCTGTATATATAAATCCTTGGTCCTTGGAGCAATGACTTTAGTCTATCCAAGAGCCTGGTAGGGTGGGAATTAGTCCCTTCCAATTCTGAGAAAAGCAATCAAACTGAGAATTGAGGGATGCTCGGGGAGTCGATGCTCTCGGCCAGGCGTAGCCCGATGTCAGCCAGGAGGTAAAAAATTGCATGAACCCTGATTGAAACTCAGTAATATGCCCTGAGAACATATATCCGATGTCTGTTTATTGTACAGACCATTGAAGCTCCTTGAGCCGGATCTCATGGTGCACCTCATGCACTACAATGATGAGATGGAAGCTCAAATGCTAAAAATACTCATCCAAATCATCCATGCCGATCATCTGAATTCGCCATCATCTTTGCCAACACATCCAACACCTCATTAATTCTCTTTGCCAAAGGATGTGAAACACTCCCCTGGTAGAAAACATGCATCCTCCCCTTCACATCAATCCAACTGCACCCTGGTATCTTCACCATGCCAAATTCCCTCATCCTTGATCTCATCTGTGCCACACCGTCCCACCGACCAACAGCATCATATATGCCGCAGAGTGCGACATAGTTGCTAGGATTGCCAGCCTCCAATTCAAATAGCTTATATGCAGCAATTTCTCCAACCTCCACATTCCTGTGGACAACACAAGCACCTAGCAAAGCTCCCCAAACACTTGGTGCTGGCTCCATCGGCATCTCATATATCAATGCTAGAGCTTCTCCTATGCTCCCTGAGCGGCCCAAAAGATCCACCATGCAAGCATAGTGCTCGACTCTAGGCTCAACCTCATAAGCGTCAACCATCGAATCGAAGACCTGCCGGCCTTCATCAATTAGGCCAGAGTGGCTACAGCTAGCTAAGACTGAAGTGAAGGTGATACAGTTGGGCTGAAGTCCATGTGCTATCATCTCCTTGTAAAGAGTCAATGCTTCCTTTCCCTTACCATGAAGTCCATAGCAAGATATCAATGTAGACCAGGTCACAAGATCCCTATTGCACATGCTTAGGAAAACCTTATGCGAGTGTTCGAGGCAACCGCACTTGGCATACATGTCGATCAAAGAATTCCCAATTGCAATATCAGAATCGAATACCAAACATCGAACCATTCTCCCATGAACTTCTTTCCCTCTAATCAAATCACCAAGTCTACCGCAGGCATGCAGGACGCTTGGGATAGCCCTTGAATCCATCTCCTCCCCCTCCCAATGCAATCGTTGGAAGATATGCAGTGCTTCAATGGAATGCCCAGCTCTTGCAAGGCCAGAAATCATGGAGTTCCATGTCACCACATCTCTGTTCAGCATAGTTTCGAACAAGCAATGTGCATCAACTAAATTTCCACATTTCGCATACATGTCGAGTACGGATCCCGCCACGACAACATGGTCTTCGAGGCCGAGAACGATGGCCCGGTTGTGGAGTGCCATTCCGAGAGAAGCATCGCCGGTGCCGGCGCACGCCTTGAGAAGGGAAGGGAGGGTGAAGTGGTCGGGGCGAAGGCCGGATTGGAGGAAGGGATGAATGAGAGCGAGGGCGTGGTCAAAGAGGGAGGTCTGGACGTAGGAGGAGAGGAGGATGTTCCAGGAGTGCATGTTTCGGTGGAGCATTCGGTCGAAGACCTGGCGGGCGAGGTGGGGGTGGGAGCAGCGGGAGTACATGAGGACGAGGTCGGTCTCGAGGGTGGCGTGGGGGAGGACGCCATGGGCGATGGCCTGGGCATGGGCTTGCTTTCCGGGGCGGAGCGCGGAGAGAGGCGCGCAGCTTCTCAAGAGGGAGGACAGCCAGGCAGAAAGACCGCTGCTGCTGCTGCTCCGATGTGGCATCAAAACGTTTCAGAATTCATACCCCCACTTCCATCCGCTTTAGCTTGGGTTTGGTGGGGTCTAAGCCTTTTTTTTTTTTTTTTTTCCTTCTTTTCTTTTCTTTTCTTTTTAAGCTCTTGTTTAGGTTATTTAGATATGCTATTAAAGCGAGTGGAACAGCTTATGCAGGAAATTTGGAAACCTCTATCCCATCGATCCAGTAGTTAATAAAACTATATTGGTTTGTACTATTGAAATTGTTCATTTTTTGATCATTAGATATATAGATATGGCTCTCTAAATTATAGGATTGTTTGTGCTTACTTAAAATAGTTTAAAAATAATAGGTCATATTGGATAGTTCAAATCATTGATATAAAATCTCTATCATCCAATCTAGATTTAACCAAATCTAATGGGAGAACTGCTCAGGTATAACCAAACCTACGTTCATAAATGAAGGCTCGGCCTTTTCTTTTCCTTTGACCTTTTTCAAATTATGTATAGTGATATTATGGCTGTATCTATTTTTACATCATGTCTTGGGCCAGTGTACATAGGTCATCTTCCCCATTAGAAGAAAACCCATGTGTAGGCATGGCAGTTGGTACAATAGTGCAAAATCTTTATTTTAGCTGAAAATTTTTTAATTTAGTTTTGTCTGAAATAAGTTTAAAAAATAAATATTAAAATATAATATATATATATATATATATATATATATATATATTATATATATATATATATATATATATATATATAAACAGAAAGTGAGAAAAAATTTATGAATCATTGGAACTATCCATATAAGCAACCATTTTTTATCTATAAATACCGCCCGAAGACAAATTAACATTCCATAGGCCACGTTTTCAAGCTCTTCTTCTAAACAATTCTTAATACTTAATAAAAAGCATTAAATGCCAACATTATGTTATTAAAGCATGAAGTCCATTCATATGTATAGTTGAGAATATCAATCAATATTAACATTCCAAATGGATGATATTTTTTGATTTATAAATAATTTTTTAATATTTTATAGACCACATTTTCAAGCTCTTTTTTCAAATAATTCTTAATACTTAATAAAAAATATTAAATATCAATATTATATTATTAAAGCATGAAATCTAATCATATGTACAGTTGAAAATATCAATCAATACCAACATTCTGGATAGGTGATATTTTTTAATTTATAAATAATTTTTTTATAAAAAAATTAGTTTTAGAACCCACGTGCAATGCATGGGTTTAAAACTAGTTAATGTTGAAAGCTAAATGCTCATCCCATATTGAAGGATCTTGAGAAAATGATCATTATATAGGTATATATAATTTACATATAGATTTGGATATAGCGCACATCTATAGAGAGGAGAACTCTGCTGCAAATTGGGTGGTCTCATATGCAGTGAATCATTTAGGTTTGATGATCTAGAAGTCGATCATGATGGTGTGCCACCAGTTACGAGTTGGGCTGTTAAAATGGGCTTAGCCCACAGGGCCGGCTCGGCCCTGCTTTGTAAATGGGGTAGGTTGGACTGTCATATGAATAGCTCAAATAACAATCGAGCCTATTTGGCCCGCCCCACATCAGCCCAAGGGCTAATACCTTCCCAGGCCTAGCCTAGGTGGGCCATGAAATTTTAAAAAAAAATCTTAAAAAAAAACCTATTAGGTTTCTAGTCGCTGGGAGGCTGGGATCCTATTAGTTTTTTAATCCTGAGCCCCACTGCCCCACATCACTAGCTGTTGTCGCAGAGCAGCAAGATGACCGCCTCCGTCAGTTCCTCTCCCTTTTGCCTCCTCCTCCTCCTCGTCGGTGCCGCCGCCTCTGGCCTTCGAATCCGATCACGAATCAAGATACATCGGCCCCCTCCTACTTTCCGTCGATGGATGCCCCTCCATCCAACCTCCGGACGATCCCCCTCCTCCGAACCCCTCCTCCCTTCTGCCGACCGACGTCCCTCCATCCAACCTTCGGACGATCCCCCTTCTTCCTTCCCCCTCCTCCTCCGGGCCCCTCTTCCCTTTAGCTATATGTTATTTGATATCTGATATCTCATCTGTTTCTCTTTTTTTATTGTGAACTGTTAAAATGGGCTTAGCCCATAGGGTCGGCCCGGCCCTGCTTTGTGAATGGGGTAGGCTGGACTGTCATATGAATAGCTCAAATAACAATCGAGCCTATTTGGCCCGCCCCATATCAGCCCAAGGGCTCATATGGGTTGGACCGGACTAGCCTAGGTGGGCCATGAAAATTTTAAAAAAAATCTTAAAAAAAAACCTATTAGGTTTCTAGTCGCTGGGAGGCTGGGATCCTATTAGTTTTTTAATCTCGAGCCCCACTGCCCCACATCACTGGCTGTCGCCGCAGAGCAGCAAGACGACCGCCTCTGCCAGTTCCTCTCCCTTTTGCCCCCTCCTCCTCCTCGTCGGTGCCGCTGCCTCTGGCCTTTGAATCCGATCACGAATCAAGATACGTCGGCCCCCTCCTACCTTCCGTCGATGGACGCCCCTCCATCCAACCTCCGGACGATCCCCCTCCTCCGAACCCCTCCTCCCTTCTGCCGACCGACGTCCCTCCATCCAACCTTCGGACGATCCCCCTCCTTCCTTCCCCCTCCTCCTCCGGGCCCCTCCTCCCTTTAGCTATATATTATTTGATATCTGATATCTCATCTGTTTCTCTTTTTTTTATTGTGAATGTGTTTAAAATTTTTTAGGAGTTCAAGAAATATAGGAGTGCAATTAAATCTAATGATGGCAAATCTAAATTGAATCTTTATTTAGAAGAACGAACACTTGATTATGACTGCTTTAGTTATTTGGATGTACTCAAGTATTGGAGGGATACTACACAATATCCTAATCTTTCAGTTATGGCATGTGATGTGCTAAGCATTTCAATTACTATAGTAACATCTGAATCTGTCTTTAGTATTGGAGGCTGTATTTTGAACAAATATAGAAGCTCTCTCCTTCCTGAAAATATCCAAACTTTTATTTGCATGCAAAATTGGTAGCATAGCTTTGTTTCAAATGGTATTTTTTTTTATGTTCTTTGGATTTATTTTAATATCTTGACTAATGATTGATTTTTATTTTTTAATAGGATTGATTGATAAATTCTTTTATGATTGTGAATTTTAGATGAAGAGGATAGCTTTGAGACAAATATATCAAAAGCAGATTCAAATGTTGTGCAGCTTGAGGAAGAGGCCAATGAAGATAACGAAATATGATTTATTGTGGATATTAAATTTTAGTATTTTATATAATTTGGTGTGATGAATTATTGAATTGGTGATGTTTGAAATTTTTAATTTTTATTTTATTAATATTTGGGTTGAATTTTTGAATTTTAGATGCTTGAATTGATGATGTTTCAATTTTTAATTGAGGATATGTTGATTTTTTTATCAGATTATTGATTTTTTTATCAATCATTTGAGGTTCAAGGTCCATGGGCTGGCTCGGCCCACGGCCTTTAAAGGGCTGGGCTGGGCTAGCTATATTGTGTCCCATATTTTGGCTGGGCTTAGTCCGGCCCAACCCATCAAATTTTAAGCCCTTATGGATTGGGTCGGGTCGGACCGAGCCAGCCCATTTTGACAATACTAGTTGAGAGGTGTATTTTGATGCCCATAATTGCATCTATAAAAAGATCATGTAATTGTGCGGGCTTATTTAAAAAAGAAAAAAAAAAGCTACTCACATGCGCGCGTGTGCGCCCAAATCTGTCAACTTGTAAAACAAGTCTAGACCATTAATTTTGGTTTAGTTTGGATTAAATTTTTTAGATTCACTTTAGTTTAGTTTAAAAATTTTAGAAACCAAAAACAATAGTTTGGTTTTAATAGTGCCATCAAAATGGGCCGTGGCTCGCGGGCCAATTTGTTTAGGCCCTTAAAATAGTAGGACAGGACCAGTATTTTGGCAGTCCATTTAACAAAAGGCTTTTTAGCCCGACCTATTTATGGCCCAACCTGTGAAGGACTAGTCCGTCTAGCCCGTAGGCCGGCCTTAAAAAAAAAGAGATACAATTACACAAATTGTTAGACTTAAAAAAAAAAGTTTAATATTAAAGTCAGTCAAAATAATTCTACAACTGGAAAGTCTCAATTGGATTTTTACTTGAAGGAGCCAAAACTTAAACCTAAATATTTTTCAAAATTGAATATGCTGCAATATTGAAAAAATAATAAACATCAATTTTTCGATCTATCAAGAATAGCTTGTGATATATTAAGCATATCAATCACTACAGTGACTAGTGCATCAGCTTTTAGCATTGATGCCCATATTTTAAATAAATATAGATACTGCCTACTTGGTGATCATATGCAAGCTCTCATTTGCATCCGCAATTAATTACATGACTTTGTTTATGATGGTAATATCTTTTTTTATAATTTAAGATAAAAATCTAAATTTAGTTGGATGCAAAATAGTTTTTTTCTAACTATTTATTGATCTTTGCTATTTGTTACTTATGGATTGTAGATAAAGATGATGATTTAAGTACAAAAGTTGATGGAAAATTGCTAAAATAAGATTGTGAAGATTCTAATATTATAATTGAGGAAGATGAGGATGATTATTGATTAATGAAATCTTGGTGGCAACATCTTGTAGAAAAAATCTTAAGAATAAGGGCTGAATTTCAATGAACTCAATATTATTTGAACAATATTTATTACTTGTTGGTTTCTTTGATTTTATGGAGTTTAATTAGTTTATAATTTTTTTTGCTCATGGAGAATAAAGATTACGATATTATTACAAATTTTTTGAAGTTATTTAATTCATATTTATTTTTGATGTTTTAAAATTTAATGTAGAAATTGATTTTATTTATTTATTTGATGTAGTATTATATTTGAGAGTTTTTTATATTTTTTTAAATTTTTTAAATTTTTTAAATTTTTTAAATTTTTTAATTATTTTAATTTTTTGGTGAGTTATAAAGATCAGTCCGTTTAGGTCTTTCACTTATAAGAGCTAGAACCAGGCTGCTTATTTGATGGTCCGTTTATCAAAAGAGCTTTTTTGGCCTGATCTTAATGAACTCAGCTCGTGAAAGACCGGCCTGTTTTGATGGCTTTAGGTTTCAATTTAAATTTAAAGAATCTAATTTAAGCCAAACCAACTCATTCTCTCTCTCTCTCTTTCTCTCTCTCTCTCTCTATATATATATATATATAAGGTAATTTTCTCAAAGGAGCTCATATTCCTATCCCATTTAGCTCATCCTATCAGCTGCCCATTTAGGATTCTTAGAACTTAAAAAGGATAGCAGCCCATTTTATCTATTACATAAGCTGCCTATTTGACAAAAGTTCAATAGTCTACGATCCAATAAATTGAAACGAACTGAACCGAACCAATTTTTTCGAATCGATTTAAACCGATTTTTCTATACATTCGGTTCAGTTTTAGTTTTAAAAAGCCTATTCAAATTAGTTAAGTTTGAAGATTGATATCTGAAGCGAACCATGTACACCCCTAGTTGAAAATAGGTACCATAGAGTTGTAGTTCGGCTTGTTTAGGTTGAGTTATGGGCACATCAATTGGATTAGGCTTCAAATCGTACACCTTGCTTTCCATCCCAGCTTGGTTTAGACCTATACTACTTCTAAAATACCAGATTAATCCAAAAAAAGCTTTCAAATCATCAGACCTATAACTATTAAAATCAACATCCATCCAGAAATCCTTTTGTAAAATATGTGGATTAAGAGTCAAAAGATACACCCAAGACCATCCTCATCTGGTCCAGTCCATGGCAGGCCTGGCCTAACCCAACCGACTTGCAGTCTTAATGCCTATTGGAAATAGCCATAGACACCTGGCTAGTGGAAGACAAATAACAAACACCACTAACAAAGCCGAGAGAGAGAGAGAGAGAGAGAGAGAGAGAGAGCTGCTTGAGGGGAAGAAAGGAAGGAAACTAGATGAAGTTCTCCAACACATCATATAATTACCCAAGCAGAGAGACAATATCCAATGCAATGGTACAGAATTGCTCCAAGCCCTCCTCCCTTCGAGCCATCTTGGTTGGATATTTCAGTCTCGGATACATCCGGAACAATCTACTGCATGTACTCGGGTAGTCCCTGGCTGCACTCACATGCACGTATGCGTAGTCGTAGTTCTCATCGCCCAGTGCATCCACCGCCGACCGAAGCGCTTCGCCGGCGTTTCCATACATCCCAGCGCAAGCCCGTAGGACTGACCCCAGTGTTGCTTCAGTCTTCTTCTGGGTAAGGCTAGAGACATATGAAGACATGTTCATGGCGTCCGAGATAGCAGTGTTAATAATAATGGTCAACAAGGCCTTCTCATCATCGGCTTTTAGGCTACGTGAATCAGATTGGAGGGTGGTGACGCAAAGATTGTAGTATGTTGTGGTGTTACAAGTCTTCTGGATGAGAGGAGAAGCTGCAGGAAGGGAGAGAGTGAGGAGAGGAAAGAAGAAGAAGAAGAAGAATATGATGAAGGAAGAAATGGGAGCCATGTCTCAGTACTCCAATAGTAGTTGTAAGGACTTATAGTTGGGATAGAGAGATGGTAAGGTCTGCGTGATCATCGGAATATAATGGATTTTGGTGTTGAGTGGGTTGGTTGGTTGGTTGTGGTGGGTCAAAGATCAAGACCATTTATTGGTTGTCTGCTTGTCTCCTTAGACTTTTTGGAAGAGTATGACAAATTTCGTTGGGGTGTGTGATCCATTGAAAAGTTTGGAGGGACAGCACTATCTTCCCTTCCCTGGTGGTGCGTGTTGGGAGGGAGCCAGACACTGTTAATTACCGTTTTGACATGCATATATAAGTCTGAAAGTTATTTGATGATTTTAAATTTGTGAACTTTTTGTTCATTCTATTGTAATTTTTATAATTTGATTTCAAATTTTGGTAAGTTCCTTTCTGTCTTTTACTTTTCTTTTCTTTTTTTCTTGAGAACTCTAATCCCTATCATTAATCAAATCAAGTTACAATGTGCAGGAATATAGGACTCTAATGAGCTGAGGGCAGCTATCTTGGACAAGTTCAAATTAAGTTTAGTTTTGAAACATATGTTTGATCAACAAGATTATGCATTAATTAGTAATTACTCCTACTAATAAAGTTAAACTTAGTCACACTGTCTGGCTCCATGAGATTTATCTAGCATCTATTTAGTCTAGTGTGAGTGGGTAAGCGGGAGCCCACTTCATTAAAGTGGCCTCTATTCACTGTAGAGTCACGATGGTGTAGACCGTAGCCATTTTAAACTATTTTCTCAAAATTGGGTAGCGGCAGAGACCCACTTCAGCTCAATTGTGGACTAACAAAATACTTGAAGTCAACTCTGCAAGGATGAACTAATTCAAATATCTGATTATGGGCAATAAAACCAGCCCTTAGACCATCTGACCTAATTTTATGACATATTTGGTTGGAGAAAGTTTTTTTTTTTTTTTTAAGACTTAATTTCGGTTAGAAAGGGTTGGACTCTAAAATTGGTAATGAGAATGGATAGCTCCAATTCCAAGTTGGGAGGAGTCTTTTTTCCATTCTAATTTCAAGAAAAATTGCATTACCTACTATTTCAAAATCTAATTTTAACTCTTGTTGAAATGAGCTGTAGATCCCTTCGATTAGAAATGCAATCTTCTAATTAGAGGAAAATATATTTGTATAATTTCTAAATTGTAGATCCCTCTGATTAGGAATACAATCTTCTAGTTAGAGGAAAATATGTTTGTATAATTCCTAAATTGTAGATCTCTCTGATTAGGAATGCAATTTTCTAATTAAAAAAAAATATATTTATATAATTCCTAAATTGAGTCCCTGAAAATTGATAAAAATGATCCTTTTGATTCTAGAGAAAGTATTCCTTCTTCCTCTGAAATCCTCATCTTCACATTCTCTTCTATTTTTTCTGTTTTTCAACATGGTATCAGAGCTCTTTGTTCCATGAATACACTTTATTCCGTCTCATCTCAATCCTACACCCTGAGCCTCCATCGCTACCACTGCCGCATCCACAGCTGTTGCCGTCAACACCGCAGCCGATGCTTCTGACGCTACTGTCACGACCGCTACTGCATCTCAAATATTCTCCGGATCCGACGTCTACCACACCCAGCCATTGCCACCGCTGTTGCTGCTTCCGCCGCCGCCGCTGTCATTGCCATCGCTGTTGTTGCTTCCGTCACTGCCGTCGATGCCACCGATGTTGCTACTGCCGTCGATGCCACCGCCGTATCCACCCGTGAACCACGGGATTGAGAACGGAAGCCGCTGACCCCTTCTCATTTGAGGGTCTTTTTTTGGGAGTTTCTGAATATTATCGAGATGTCTTTCATGCAAGCAATATTCGATATTTTTTATTCGTCATCTGAGTTTATCTCAGATCATTGGTGAGAAAAATTCAAATACCTTTTCCTCCTCAAGACTGTTCTTGTTTACTTAATCATTTAAGTGTTTTGTTTTGACAATGGGTGATAAAAATCCTTTAACCATGGAGGATTTAGAAAAGTTAATGGTTAGGATGATGAATCTCGTACCTCGAGTAGTGAGTTTTCAAAGATCACCCTAGAAACTAATCCGGTCAAATTGGATGGACCGGGTACCTACTTGAGTTGGACGCGATATGTTCGTCTAATTTTAGAGTCTCACAATCTTGAGGGGTTTATAAGTGATACTGCAAAAAAGCCAGAAAGAGATGAGATAGCTGTTAGACAGTGGAATTCAAATAAACTCTCCCTGAGTATCAGATCCACTATTTGTACCAACATCCACAGTAATAGGACTCCCTCCAGAGAACTCCCCTCTCGATCAGTTCCAGAGGTGACGGGAGAGGAAGAGGACACAGAAGATATATAGAATGGCTCAGACTCCCGAAATGTTACATCCATGTTGATTAACAACTTTCGCTCAGTCGGACACCACCATTTATACCAACATCCACAGTAATAGGCCTCTATGGTACCAAGTGTTGCTCATACGGTTGAGGCACTAACGAATGCTTATGACTTATGGCAGGCTATAGCCACAACTTATTCCTATAAAGGCAATAATATGCATGCCCATAAGATCCAATGAGAGCTTCGGAAACTTACTCAGGGTTTTCGATCTGTAACAGAGTATGTTGGAGAATTAAAAAGGTTGTGGAATAATTTTAATTTTTATAGTCCCTTTACCTCTACTCATCCTGGTGATGTTGATGTGTTCCGCAAATGGATAGAGCGTCAGTGCCTTGTGAATTTTTTGGATGGACTAAACTCAGAGTTTGAGTATCGACACTCTTCTATTCTTAGTACACAGGAGTGACCAACTCTTGATAAAGCTATTTTCTTGATTTTTAGTGAAGAAACTCGATTAGCCACTATGTCTCCTTCTACGAACATAGCACTTCCACAAAAGATTCTTCAAATCAACCAACCAATTCTCTCTATCAGGATAATTTTGTCTAAATAGGTATCAATGATCAAATTCATGCTCTTAACTGTAGTAATTTTTCTCCATGGGTAGTTAACTCTGGAGCATCCAATCATATGACTGGATCCTTTAGAGATTTTTTGTCTTATGTTCCCTGTTCTGATCGTGATAAAGTTCGTCTTGCTGATGGCTCCTTTATCCCTATTTCTGAGAAAGGATCTATCAAATATACTTTCGAATTATCCTTATCATCTGTTCTACATATCCCTAGATTTTTATCAATCTCCTATCCATTAGTGCTATTACGAATGATCTTGATTGTGCCGTAACTTTTCTCAAAACGTATTATGTCTTTCAGGAGCCAAAGACAGAGAGAAACTTGGGACTGGCATAATGCGTAATGGGCTCTACTATTTGGAGGGAGAAGTATCCGAAGGCTACTCAGAAACCAGTTTGACAGTTTCATCTTCACAAGAGGAAGACCTGTGCTTCAGCACCGCAGGCTTGGTCATCTTCCATTTACTCTCTTAGCTCGTATGTTTCTAACTATTTTTGAATCATATAATGAAGAGAAGCTTATATGTGATGCTTGTGAACTAGCTAAACACACTAGAAGTATTTATCCAAGCTCAGGCCTACGTAGTAAAGCAATGTTTAAGGTAGTTCATTCTGATGTATGGAGATCCTGTGGGACCATCGTTATTTCTGATCATCGGTGGTTCGTCACTTTTATTGATTGTTTTAGCCATTGTACTTGGGTTTATCTATTGAAAAATAAGAATAAAGTATTTCAGTCATTTAAAAATTTTATAAAATGATTGGTACTCAATATGGAGCAACTCTTAAGATTTTTCGCTCTAATAATGGGATAGAGTATCTTAATAAAAAATTTGAGGAGTATCCACATAATAATGGTATTATACATCAAACAACTTGTGTTGACACACCAGCTCAAAATGGAGTTGCTGAAAGAAAGAATAGACATCTACTTGAAGTGACAAGATGTTTGATATTTTTTATGAATATTCCTAAGTTCTTATGGGGAGAAGTAGTGTTAACTGCAGCGTATCTAATTAACCGAATGCCACTTCGAACTTTGGACTATAAGACACCTCTTGAATGCCTGCAAGGAACTAATTCTTTCATAATCCCCCCAAGGTATTTGGCTGTGTTTGTTTTGTTCGGGATCATCGACCTTCGGTTGGCAAGCTTGATGCTCATGCCCTCAAGTATATTTTTGTTGGTTATTCCTCTACTCAAAAAGGATACAAATATTGATATCCGACTAAGCGAAAGTTATTTATCAGTATGGATGTAACATTTCGGGAGTCTGAGCCATTCTATATATCTTCTGTGTCCTCTTTCTCTCCCGTCACCTCTAGAACTGATCGAGAGGGGGAGTTCTCTGGAGGGAGTCCTATTACCGTGGATGTTGGTATAAATGGTGGAACTGATACTCAAGGGAGAGTTTATTTCTATTAATGCTAGTTCTGACACTCAAGGAGAAGCATCTAAAACTGCATCTGAGACTCTCTCACAGCCTGTTACTTCAGTTTCATCTGATTCATCTCCTCTCTCAGAGCCTATTACGCATTCTTCAGTCTCCAGGTCTTCCTCTCCTGTCCTGACAGTTTCATCTTCTACGATGAATGGTAATTCTTCTGTACCTCCCATTCATTTTACATTAGATAATGATGATCTAAATGTTCCTATTGCTTTACATAAGCCTACTCGTCATGCTGGTATTCCTGCTCGACTTAAGGATGGAGTGGGGTACAAACATGACATCACTAACTTTGTATCCTATGAGTCTCTCTCCATCTTATCAGAGTTTTATAGCTTCTTTGTCCTCTGTCTCCATACCCAAGAACTGGAAGGTTACTAAGGAAGACCCCAAGTGGAAAGTCGCCATGCTTGAGGAAATGCAAGCACTAGAAAAAAAATAATACATGGGAACTTGTATCTTTGCCAGCTGGTAAACAAACTGTGAGATGCAAATGAATTTTTACAGTTAAGCAGATACCTGAGGGTACTGTTGAATGGTACAAAGCTCGTTTGGTAGCAAAAGAATATACACAGACTTATGGCATCAACTATGATAAAATTTTTGCACCTATTGCAAAAATGAACTCTGTTAGAACCCTTATATCATGTGCTGCTAACTTCGGATGGGATCTGTTTCAGCTCGATGTAAAGATTGCTCTTCTTCATGGAGAACTTCAGGAGGAGGTATATATGGATATTTCTCTAGGATTTGCTACCACTCAGACAGTGGGCAAAGTATGTCAGTTACGACGCTCTCTTTATGGTCTGAAGCAGTCACCTCATGCTTGGTTCGATCGCTTCCGACGAGCAATCATTCAGATGGGGTATAAACAGAGCAATACAGATCACACACTCTTCTTTCGGCACAACAAGGATAAGATTGCTATTTTGATTATCTATATTGATGATATTATGGTCACAGGAGATGATTCTGAGGAGATGGCTCATTTGAAGGCTCAGCTGGCACAGGTATTTGAAGTGAAGGATCTTGGACATCTTCGATATTTTCTTGGGATAGAAGTTACTCGTTCTTCAAAAGAGATTTTTCTCTTCCAAAAAAAATATATTCTAGATCTTCTTACAGAAATCGGTATGTTGGGATGTCGACCTATTGCCACTCCTATTGAACAAAATCATCGACTAGTAGCCGATATCGATGTCCCTGTTGATCGAGAACGTTATCAACGATTGGTAGGACGTTTGATTTATCTATCTCATACACGGCCTGATATTGCATTCGCCGTTAGTGTGGTAAGTCAGTTTATGCATGATCCATGTTCAGTTCATATGGACGCTCTGACACGGATACTTCGTTACCTCAAAAGCTATCCTAGTCGTGATTTGCTTTATTCTTGTCATGGCAACCTTCAGGTGGAGTGTTATACAGATACTGATTGGGCTGGATCACTTGATGACCGTCGCTCTACCTCAGGTTACTGTACTTTTGTTGGAGGTAATCTAGTCACTTGGCGAAGCAAGAAACAGAATGTAGTTGCTCCATCTACTGCTGAAGCAGAGTATCGAGCTATGGCACATGGCGTGTGTGAAATTTTGTGGTTGCAGATCTTGTTATTGGATCTAGGTCTTTATCAGTCATCGCTCCTTATGCTATATTGTGACAACAAGGCAGCAATCAATATTGCTAATAATCCAGTACAGCATGATCGGACGAAGCACATCGAGATCGATTGATATTTTATCAAGGAAAAGCTTGATGCCAGAATCATTTGTATGCCTTATGTGCGATTTGCTAGTCAACTAGCAGACATTTTGACCAAAGATTCTTTTTCATTTATTCATAACAAGATGGGTCTTTATGATATCTATAACTCATCTTGAGGGGGAGTGTTGAAATGAGCTGTAGATCCATCTGATTAGAAATGCAATCTTCTAATTAGAGAGAAATATGTTTGTATAATTCCTAAATTGTAGATCCCTCTGATTAGGAATACAATCTTCTAGTTAGAGAAAAATATGTTTGTATAATTCCTAAATTGTAGATCCCTCTGATTAGGAATGCAATCTTCTAATTAGAGGAAAATATGTTTGTATAATTCCTAAATTGAGCCCCTGAAAATTAATAAAAAAGATCCTTTCGGTCCTAGAGAAAGTATTCATTCTTCCTTTGAAATCCTCATCTTCACATTCTCTTATATTTTTTCTATTTTTCAACAACTCTTTTTTAATATTCAAAATTCTATTTCGATTCTGATTCTAACCACTAACTAATAAATCGAAAAATATAATTTTTTTCTATTCCTGTTACAATTCATTTTGATTTTATTTTCAATTGTGAACCAAATGCACCCTGAGCTTATTAAGACATAAGACAAGGTCTTTGATCTTTATGGCCAAGTATCGGCGCTATGGAAGCCTTAGATGGAAGATTTATGAGCAGGCCACTCTTGTATCTCATTTAATAGCATGACAAATGTTTATTTTTTCAAAATCAAGATAAAAGTTTAGGCTGAGTCTTAGATGGCCATGTCTCAAATTAATTTTTTTTTTGTTGGTAAGAAAAATAAAATAGGGGCAGGCAAGTAGCGTAGCTATTCCTTTTGGCGGCCACAAGAGCCCCCACTTCACTAAAAAATATTTGATGCACGACGATCGGCCACCACGATAGATGAATATATCTCTCCAACATCACCCATGTACCAGAGGGATCAAAAATCATCCCACCCTATCCGCATCTAGGTATCAGATTAAATTTTTATTTAATCAAATTTTATTGTGGCTCGAATCTAGGATGTGAGAGAATGGGATTAATGGCCTGTTCCGACTAGGCTATCACATGGGTGGTCAAATTGAATATTTTTCACCGGCTTTTTCCGGACGCAGGTCCGTTGGCTGCCTTGATATAATCCCAACACTCAGCCACCCACAAAGAAACCTCTACCAAAGGCCGTGATCTGTTACATCGCAAGCAACTGTACAAAAGAATCGTGCGGCGTTAAGGCACAGCACTGATTGGCTCTGGAAACTGGACCTGGATAACTTGCCTGTATCAATTCCTGATCCAAATCAGGATCGATCAAGATATAGGCCAGATCAAGTTCACGATAGATCAAAATGTATTTATCAGAAGCCCATATTTTTATCAAGCGGATCAAAATTCCAAACTTAAATCTGATCACGTCATTAAACGAATAATATAATCCAATCTATAATTAGTTCAATCATCTCAAACGGATTAAATGGATCAAACATTGCCATCCATCTAACTTTCCCCGGGCTGGATCATGATTGAACCATTTTAGAATTGATGCAATTTTGGCCAACTCCTGCATGGAAGAATACATGGTCCAATCTCAATCTCAATCGCACATGCCTACATATGAGACCCAAGGACTAAATTGAACCAACCTCAGCTGCGTATGTTGATATTCCAGAGAGGGAGAGAAATTATTCCTAGATTTCAAGGTTGGATTAGCATTTCACAATCATGAGACAATTGTATCGTTGCGGCCAATCTCCTCGTCGTCTGATCGTCGGAAACGAGCGCCTGCAAAAGAAAATCCACGCTGACCGGAGGTGGCTCCGGCGGGGACCCTCCGACGGTCAAGTCAGAGAGGAGACTAGGTAACAGTGAAAAGAAAACAAGGAGCTCAACGGGAGAGGGAAAGAGAGAGAGGGGGCAAGCCCAAGAGTTTCGAAGGGACCTCTAGCACTGTTGCCTTCCCCGATATATATAGTGGAGCATGGTATGGCGCCGTCATTAATGGCGGGGACAATTGAAGAATTGTCAACTCACTGTAGACTGTCAGAGTCGCCGTAAAAGTGTCAAATCATCGTGGGACTGTCAAATCGTTAGAGTTGACCCATACCCTAGGTGGGATAATGCCCCTAGGCGGCAGTGCCACATGCTGTTGTCAGGATCGACAGTCTCTGATAGTAGTACGGCGATGTGAGGAGTCGACCAACCTTGGATTGGTGGCCAGCTGAGGGGCGTCGGGTGGAGATTCGGACCCTCCGACGGTCAGTCGGGCACATCGTGGGAGTCGGGCATCGGACCTCCTGGTGCAGTCGGTCGGGATGGCCGGAAGGGTCCGTCCGACCGACATATCTTCGGTCGGTCGACAGTCGGTCGGTCGGCCGTTCGGTCAGTCGGTCGATCGGTCGGTTGGTCGGGTATGCCCGATTATAAGTCGGCATGAGCGGGGTCGGTCGGTATTCCCCAACAGTTGCCCTCCTCCACTCCTGAGTCGGACGGTGCACGGGCCGATGTCTTCATTTGGGCAGTAGCGTCGGGCGAAAAGGAGTGGATCCACTATGTGTCAAGTTTCGATCGTACCGCGGGTTGATATGATGTCAGACGTCTCATGAATGCCGGGAGATTCGCCGGCGTCAGATGTCCAGTCGGTGCCAGATGTCATGTCGGTGTCGGACGTCCTGTAGGTGCCAGACGTCTCGTCCCATCGGGAAGGGAAACCGTCGTTCCCGCCGCTCCTTCGGGGATACGAAACGTCACGGCCTCTGTGCCACGTGGCACGTGGTCATTGGGACAGATCCATTGGAGTGGATTGAGGTGACGTGGCTCAATCTGAGGATGGGTGCGTCGAACCGTCGGGCCGACGGACGGACCGGATGATGCCACATGGCGAGATCTGGGGACTTCTCGTTGGTCGCGCCTTCATCTCGACCGTCGGGGGGTACTATATATACAGGATCGCCCATATTCAGTTTTTTCCTCTCCGTTACTTTGCTGTCGAGACTCTGCCCACGTAATCCCTCATTCCAGGTACTCTTCTCCGCTTCCTTTCTTCCTAGGAGCTCCATCTTCTTCTTCTGGGGGCCATCATCACCTTCACCGTCTCCTCCTCCCTGCCATTTCCTTGTCTTTTGTTCCAGTCCATGGCTAGAACATCTCCACGGGGCAGTCGGTCGAGAGAGCCGACTGACGACCCTCGGTCGACCCCGGAGGTGGAGGTTTCTTCACTTTCGGGGCCGAACGTCGATCGGCTCCGGGAGCAATATTGCATCCCGGAGCAGTTTCGGCTATTCGCCCCTGGTGCCAATAGTCGGGTCAACAGCCCGCCTGAGGGCCAGGTGGCCTTCTACGTGGAGGACCTCCGGGCCGGCCTTCGTTTTTCGGTCCCGGAGTTTATCCGAAATATTCTCGACTATTACGGGCTATGCCCGGCACAACTCGCGCCGAACTCAGTTCGGCTAATAGTCAGCTTTGCTCTTCTGTGTCGGCTTTTGCCGACTGACCCTCAGATCTCCCTCTTCCGAGCCTTCTTCGTCCTCCGACCCCACCCTAAAGTCCGAGGGTGGTGGTACTTCAATCCTCGGAAGGGACTTTCCTTCATCACTAGTCTTCCGTCGTCCATCCACGGATGGATGAACCAGTTCTTTTTTGCGTCGTCTTCCACCTCTTGGGGGTTCCCCGTCCATTGGGAAAAATCTCCGAACCGAACCGAATGAGAATAGTCGGGTGGAAGCCAAAGATTGGGAAGACTTCCACCGGCTAAAAGATATCTCGATGCCGAAGCAGAGGGAGCTCGTCACCGAGCAGGCCCTGTATGACGCCGGCCTCAGCCCGGTCCCTCGCTTAGGTCGGTTTTTCATTTTTCTTCCCCTTTTTCTTCTTTTCATTTTTCCTTCATGGCGCTGACCGTTCGTCGTTGTTCGCAGATATGCCGCCGAGATCAAGACTGACGGCTGCCGACGTACGTCAGTACACCGTCCGAAAGAGGCCGGTGCAAGGGGCCGGACCGTCGCGGCCTCCCAAGTGGCCCCACATAGCTCCACCGAGCGGACCGACTGGGTCGGGGGCGGAACCCGTCATCGCACTGTCGGCTCCGACAGTGCGAGCCGACAGTGCTCGTCGAAGTTCCATCCGAGGGACCATCGGGCGAGGGCGCTGCTTCGCCCGAAAGAAGGGCGGCCGATGAGTCGATCGATGGCGCACCGGCCACCCAGCCGGCAGAGGAGGATCGGGAGGAGGTGCACGAGCTCGAGCGACCCGCGCCAGCTGCTGTCGCGCCGACGGTCGAGACTCGGTCGGGCTCGAGTTTGCTGTCCATCTCTGATGTCAGGGGCTGGGCGTCCGGTCGAGGGAAGGCCCCCATGGCGTCAGGCGATGAAGGGCGATCGACCGACGGTGGAGGATCGACCGACTTTCCACTCTCCGAAGGTGCGTCGGGCCTGGTCAATCATGACTTGGCCAGAAGGCTGTGTCAGGCGCTCCTCCTTCCCACCGACATCGAGGTGATGAAGAACCAGCGTATCTCCGGGAGCTTGTACCCATTCTCATTCGAAGCCTGTACCCGGAGCTTGATCTCAGCAGCATCGTTCTGCCGGAGTCGGAGGCCCCAGCTATGGAGGAGATGGCCAACCCATCATCGGGAGGCCTCACCACCAGGGCGGAAGCCGAAGAAGATGCAGAGCGAGCTCCCGAGGATCAGGCGGCCCCGACTGTTGAAGCCAGAGCGAGTTCACCGACCGTCCCCCGTCGTCATCCAGTGGAGGAGGCCGACTCTAAGGACTAGTCGGTTTTCTGTTTTTGTTTTTTCTTTTGCTCCGGCTTGTATTCGAGCTTTGGCCCAGCTTTGTAAGCTTATTTTGATCTTCAATGAAATCAAAGTCAAAGTTTTTTGGACTTGAACTTTTTCCCTCTGCATGTCTTTCTTTTTTCCATGTGTCGTGGAACGCATTTGAACACGTGAGTCGCTAACCCACATAGATCAGTTAGGACGTTCGGTAATTCGTGCCGCCACGAAGGCAGAACAAATCCCATCTTTGGATCGGCCTTTCGATGGTCGAGGGCCTAAGTCGGGCATCCTTCGCCCGGCTGTGAGTCGGGCGTGCTCGTTGAGTTGAAAGCCGACCGACCGTCGGATGAGACTGGTCAGTCGGGTCTCTTCCAACGCATTCAGTCGGATGTCGCCCGACGTGTTTTAGTCGGGGGAGCGATGATGAGTCGAATCCCGATACCCTTGTGTCGGGTATTTACACTGCGCCACATGATATATGGTGGTAAGCCGAATATCTTCTGACCGGCCGTAGCTCGATCGGTGAGTCGTGAACGCGACAGTGGTCGCTTCGTGTGATAGACGGTGGTAAGCCGAATATCCTTCGATCGGCCGTAGTTCAGTCGGTAAGTTGCGACGGTGGTCGTGCAGGCATTTCGCCTTTCTTTGGTCGGAGATCAATCGGCAAGTTAGCCGATTGTTTGGCCCGAAAGTTTGACCGTAGAAGGAGCGTCGACTCCCATTGCCGTGGACGGTTCGACCCTTGTGAGTGCCCGATACATTGTCAGCGGTCGGGCTGTCGGTCCCACGTGGATATTAAGTCTGAGTCGGGACGTCGGATGTCATCCTTTTCGGCGAGTGTCGATCATCAGTCGAAGAGTTAAGACTCCGAACTTTGGAACTGGGTTTGCATTCCGAATAAACAGGTACAAAGTTCATTGGTGATACAACTTCAAGTTGTCAGCGTTCCAGGTTCGGAAAATCGGTTTCCCTTCCAGAGTTTCCAGTCGGTAAGCCCTTGGCCCGTAGGTGTCCGCTACCATGTAGGGCCCTTCCCAGTTTCGAGCTAGCTTTCCTTGGTCTAGAGGCTTCGAGACCTCTGCCTTTCTTAGGACTAGGTCCCCAGGCCTGAAGAGCTTTGGCTTGACCTTGGCGTTGTAATATCGGGCTACCCTCTGTCGGTATTAAAGCCATGCGAAGTTGAGCTTCGTTCCGTAGTTCGGGGAGGAGGTCTAGGTCGGCTCTCCGACAATCAGAGTTGTCCGGCTCTTGATACCGCTCGACCTTGGTAGATGGCAGCCCAATCTCGAGTGGTATCATCGCCTCCGTCCCATAGGCCAAACTGAAAGGTGACTCCCCGATCGGAACGCGGGGGGTCGTTCGGTAAGCCCACAGAACGGAGCCCAGCTCGTCGACCCAGAGGCCTTTGGCTTCATTTAGTCGGGTTTTGAGCCCGTGTAGTATGGTCCGGTTGGTCACCTCAACTTCGCCATTGGACTGTGGGTGCCCGACTGAAGTCAGTCGGTGCGTGATGTGAAACCTCGCGCAGAAGTCTCTGAAGTCTTGGTTGTCGAATTGTCGCCTATTATCGGTGATAATGGTATGCGGCAATCCGAACCTGAAGATGATGGATTTTTGGACGAAGCCCTCCATCTTTCGTTCAGTAATCTGCGCCAGGGGCTCGGCCTCCACCCACTTGATAAAGTAGTCGATAGCAACGACTATGAACTTCCTTTGGCCCGATGCTGGAGGGAAAGGACCAAGGATGTCGACCCCCCATTGAGCAAAGGGCCATGGAACGGCGATAGGAGCGATTTGGCTGGCCGATTGGTGTTGTACGTTGGCGTACTTCTGGCATGGTTCGCACCTCCGGACCAACTCAGCCGTGTCCTTCCTCATGGTGGGCCAATAGTAACCCTGCCGCAGGACCTTGTAGGCTAAGGATTTGCCCCTCAAGTGACTCCTGCAGATTCTTTCGTGCACTTCTCTGAGTGCGTAATCTGCGTCGGTCGGTCCCAAGCACCTGAGCAAAGGAAGGGAGAACGACCTTTTGTAGAGCCGGCCATCCATGATCACATATTGGGAGGTCGACCATCGGAGCCGCCTGGCCTCCGCGAGATCTTTAGGGCTGATCCCGTCGGTCAGGTACCGAACGATCGGATCCATCCAACTTGGTTCGGCCGTCAGTTGTAGCACCTTCTCGACCTTGTCGATACTCGGTTGCTCGAGATTCTCCACGAACGTCCGGCCCAAAGTGTCGAAAGTCGAGGTCGTCAGCCTGGAGAGTGCGTCGGCCCGGGCATTTTCCGACCTGGGGATGTGGGAGATTTCAAAATATCCGAGGCGCGCCACGAGATCCTTCACTTTCTGGAGATATTTTGCCATGGTTGGATCTCGCACCTCCAATTCGCCTTTTACCTGTCCCACGATCAGCTGAGAATCGGAGAATGCCCTAAGGCTGTCGATCCCAAGTTCCCTTGCCATCCTCAGGCCGGCGAGGAGTGCTTCATACTCGGCTTGGTTATTGGAGGCTTTGAAGTCGAATCGGAGGGCATACTCGGTGACTATCCCATCCGAGTTGGTGAGCAGGAATCCAGCCCCGCTCCCATGAGCGTTTGAAGCTCCGTCGATGTGCAGTACCCAGGTGGAGACCGGGTCAGGCTCGGAGATCGCGTCTCGTCCGGGGTCCGCGTCTTCCGACCCTTGGTCGGTCGTCGGGCATTCTGCGATGAAGTCGGCCAGGACCTGAGCCTTTAAGACAAGTCGCGGTCGGTACTGTATGTCGAACTCGCTAAGCTTCATTGCCCACTTTGCTAGTCATCCCGATGTGTCGGGTCGACGCAATATCGCCCTCAGGGGCTGGTTGGTGAGAACCACAATGGCATGCATCTGGAAGTACGGGCGGAGTCACTGTGCAGAGACGGTCATGGCAAAAATCATCTTTTCTGTCTTCAAATATCGGGCTTCAGCACCGTGGAGCACTTTGCTGGTATAGTAGATAGGTTGATGGGTCCGGCTCTCATTTTCTCTGACGAGCACCGAACTGACGGCGTCGGGAGAAGTGGCCAAATAGAGATACAATGTCTCTCCGACATCCGGCTTCACAAGCAACGGTGGGGAAGCCAAGTAACTCTTCAGCTCTTCGAAGGCCTGTCGGCACTCATCCGACCAAGAGAAGCCCTTCGCCTGCCTCAGAGTTTTAAAGAACAAGAGGCACCTTTCAGCCGATCGAGAGATGAACCGGCTGAGAGCGACGATTTTTCCGTTCAGCTGTTGGACCTCCTTCTTGGTGTTCGGATGGCTCATGTCGATGATTGCCTTTATTTTCTCGAGGTTGGCCTCGATTTCCCGTTGCGAGATGAGGAACCCGAGGAACTTCCCCGAGGTTACTCCGAAGGCGCACTTAGTCGGGTTCAGCTTCATCCGGTATCGTCGTAGAGTGCGGAAGGTTTCTTTGAGATCCCAGACATGATCCGAAATTTGCGCACTTTTTATCAGCATGTCGTCGACATACACTTCCATGTTGCACCCGATCTGGTCTTTAAAGACCCTGTTGACAAGTCGTTGGTAGGTGGCGCCGGCATTCTTCAGCCCGAAGGGCATTACTCGATAGCAGTAGAGGCCCTTAGGGGTCACGAAGGCAGTGTGCTCCTCGTCCTCGGGCACCATTCGAATCTGATTGTACCCGATGAAGGCATCCATGAAGCTGAGCAGTCGATAATCGGACGTCGCATCCACCAGCTGGTCGATCTTTGAAAGTGGAAAGCTATCCTTCGGACAGGCCCGATTCAAGTCGGTGTAGTCGATACAAATCCTCCACTTTCTGTTGGCTTTCTTGACCATGACAACATTGGCGAGCCAATCAGGATACGTAGTTTCTCTGATGAAGCTCACCTCGAGTAGCTTGTCTACTTCTTCGTCGATGGCCTTCTGTCTTTCAGGAGCAAAAGACCTTTTCTTCTGTTTCACTGGCCTCACCGTCGGATCGATGTTGAGTCGGTGCGTTATTGTCTCCGGGGGGATGCCCGACATATCTGCTGGCGACCAAGCAAATATGTCGGCGTTGGCCTTCAGCAGCTCCGCCAACCATCGTCGTTCTTGGTCGGGCAGTTGAGACCCGACCCATACCTTTTGGTCGGGGCTCTCCGCTATCAGAATTGGCACGAGCTGTTTGGCCGGCGAGCCCCGTTCTTCCTCCTCCCGTTGGTCTAATTTGTCGATCGCCAGGGAGCCCTTCAACTCGTCGCTTTGAGCGGAGATCTGGAAGCATCGGCGAGCGAGCTGTTGGTCTCTGCGCATCTCCCTGACTCCATTTTTTATCGAAAATCGGACCAAGAGATGGTACATCGAGACAATCGCCTTGAGGGCGTTTAGTCCGGGTCTTCCAAGTATGGTGTTGTAGGCCGAAGGCACCTGGACGACCGCAAAAGTCAAATGGATTGTACTTTATCGTGGTTCGGTACCGACCGTCACGGGCAGAGTGACTTCTCCTTCCGTTGTGAGTGCGTCTCCAACGAAGCCTATCAGGGGCGTAGAGATCCTCTTGAGTCGGTCTATCGATAGTCGCATCCGGAAGAAGGTCGAGTAAAACAAAACGTTCGTTGAACTTCCATTATCTATAAAAATTCTTTTTACATCATAGTTTGCTATTGTTGCCGAGACAACAACAGCATCGTCATGGAAAGTTTGGATGCCCCGAACATCTTCTTCTGTAAAGGTAATTACGTCGTCCGGGCGCGGCCTCTTCGTCGGCTCCCCTCCAACAGACGTCCCAGGGCCAAGTCTTTTGAAAATCATATTGATGACCCCAGCCGTTGGCTGATTAGTCGTCGCTTCCTCAGTCGGCTGGGGTCGTCGATCGGTGATTGGCCGAGTCGGCGGGTTCCTCTAGAATTTATCGAGATACTCCCGACGGATGAGAGCTTCGATCTCATCCTTAAGCTGGATGCATTACTCGGTATTGTGGCCGTGGCCCCGGTGGAATCGGCAATACTTCCGTCGGTCGAGGCCCTTGCCTTCAGAGGTGGAGGCCGTCGCAGGTACTCTTCCCCTTCAATTTCCATCAAAATCTGCGCACGAGGAGCAGAAAGGGGAGTGTAGGAATCATACCTGGGGCATGTCGGCCTTGGGCTCCGCCGGCGGGGCGACCTATGGTCCCATCGTGGGGGTGAGACCCGACTGTCGGTCGGGGGCCTGCTAGGCGCAGCGGGTCCCGACCCTTTCTCCGCTTCTCCTTCGGGCCTTTCGGTTTGGCCAAGCACCGGTCGGAAGCTCCCTCGTCCGCGCGCATGTACTTGTACGCGCGCTCCAGCAGCTCAGCGTACGTTCGGGGGAGGGTTTTGTCCAGGGAGTAGGTGAACCGGGACGCCCTCAGCCCGCGCTTCATGGTCGAGACGGCCATGTCCTCATTAAGGTCCTGAACCTCTAGCGTGGCCGTGTTGAACCGCGCCACGAAGTATCGGAGTGTCTCGTTTTCTCCCTGTTTAAGAGAGAAGAGGCTGTCCGATGTTCGGGACGGCTTTCGGCTGGTGCTGAAGTGGGCCACAAAGGAGTGCTCGTGCTGCCCGAAGGAGTGGACACTTCCCAATCGAAGGCCGGAGTATCAGGCCCTAGCAGCTTTGCGGAGCGTGGCGGGGAAGCCGATGCAGAAGAGAGCGTCGGTTGCCCCTTGAATCGTCATGAGAGCTTTGTTGCTCTCTAGGTGGTCGATTGGGTCGGTGGAGCCGTCGTAGGGCTCCACGTGCGGCATCTTGAACCGACTGGAGATCGGTTCGTCGAGGATGAGTCGGGAGAGAGATTGGGCGGTCTGAAAGTCGATGTCGTTTGAAGACTTCTGTCCATCCACCTGCAGCTGCGCGAGCCGACGGTCGATTTTCTCAAACCTACGTTCGTAGTCGTCTGTCCGTCGGTGCTGGGAGACCCCAGGAGTGGAGTCTCCGGAAGAGTCCGAGAGAGAGGCGGACGGCGTTCGCGGTCGCTTCTCCTTCCTCGCTCGTTCCAGCTGAGAGGGAGAATGCTGTCGGGACTGATGGGCGTCACGCCGCGGCCGCCCCTCCTCCTCTCTATGGGAGCGCTGTAGCAGGTGCTCCTGCGGAGGCGACGGAGATCGACGCGAGCATCGACGGCTGCTGCTGGAGGGCATCGGACGTGCCGCCGGTTGCCCGACCGGTGATGGCGGTAGCTGGACCGGCTGTTGCTGAAGGCTTTTGACCGCGTCCGTCAGCACGATCATCTACCGCACGATCGTCGTGATTTGCGCCTCTATGGTCACCGCGGGGTGTGGAGAACTGGGTTCCGCCGCGGGGGGTGGAGGAGAGGCCTCTTCCCGACGGGAAGAGTGCCTCGTCGACCCGGTGATCCTCGATCGCTGAGCTTTTGTCTTTATCATCTCGAATTCTGTGGGGACAAAGTACCGTTACGCTGCCTGCGTTCCCCCTACCTGATGCGCCAATCTGTTGCGGCCAATCCCCTCGTCGCCTGGTCGTCGGGAACGAACGCCTGCAAAAGAAAGTTCATGCTGACCGGAGGTGGCTCCGACAGAAACCCTCCGACGGTCAAGTCAGAGAGGAGACTAGACAACAGTGAAAAGAAAACAAGGAGCTCAACGGGAGAGAGAAAGAGAGAGAGGGGGCAAGCCCAAGAGTTTCGAAGGGACCTCTAGCACTGTTGCCTTCCCCGATATATATAGTGGAGCATGATATGGCACCGTCATTAATGGCGCGGACAATTGAAGAATTGTCAACTCACTGTAGACTGTCAGAGTCGCCGTAAAAGTGTCAAATCATCGTGGGACTGTCAAATCGCTAGGGTTGACCCATACCCTAGGTGGGATAATGCCCCTAGGCGGCAGTGCCGCATGCTGTTGTCAGGACCGACAATCTCTGACAATAGTACGACGATGTGAGGAGTCGACCGACCTTGGGTCGGTGGCCAGCTGAGGGGCGTCAGGTGGAGATTCGGACCCTCCGACGGTCAGTCGGGCACGTCGTGGGAGTCGGGCATCGGACCTCCTGGTGCAGTCGGTCGGTCGGTCGGTCGGTCGGTTTGTCGGGTATGCTCGATTATAAGTCGGCATGAGCGGGATCGGTCGGTATTCCCCAACATGTATTACATTGATATGCCTGAGGTAGCTAACCCATTCTCAAGTGCCAGCCTATTCGGCTATCACCAGGACTTGCAGGTTCATATCCAACCTTGACCTAACCCAAATATCATTTATATCCAAATCTAAAACAATAAGGCCATTCTTTTGAGGATAAAAGGTTTATCCAAAAATTTATATTTTTTAAATAATTTTTTTAAATAATATTCAAATAAAAAAATAATTTACTTATATTTTTTTTATGTATTAAAAAATAATTTGAAAATTTGATACCCATGTTTTTTTATATTATAAGTTTCTTGGATAAATTGCTAAGGTGTATCTATATTTTTTATAATACTCTTTATTATATAACTATTATTATATATAATTGTATAATATATTATATTATGATTATCATAATATATTAAAATAATATAATATATAATAATCTATTATATTATATTATATTGATATCTTATACTAATATAATATAATATATTATCTAATATTATTATAATATTATATTATATTTTAATAATTTATTATGGTATTCTATCTTATATTATAATATAGTATATTAAAATATAATATAATTATTATATTTAAAAATATATGATAATATATTATATAAATATTATTGTATATTATATTATATTATATTATGATACACTATATTATAATATATTATTATGTTATATTATATTATTATAAGATTAAAAGTATATTAGGAATGAATTAAAAAGATTATTTTCTAAATTGATGGAAAAATGGTTTAACCACTTTCTAGATGGGTAAGGATTTTTTCGATTTGATGGATAAATATATTTATGAAAAATAATTTATTTATTTTAAAAAATATAAAAATATGAATAAATTAATTAATAAAAAAATTGATTAATTTTTTTATGATATTTAATTTACTTATAAAAGAATAGAACAAGCCCTAAACTTTTTGGTTAGTTTGCAAGTCAAAGTTAGATACACGAGGAAATTTGAATTTGCTTGGATTGCAAAACATATCCAATCTAAGTTGGAACTCGATCAGGCCCGCATCCGGTTCATCAAACCATGGGCTACATAGATTCAGGTTAGACATGACCGGTAAATTGGTGGAATTTGGGTCAACATCTAGACTTCGACCTTTCGATGGGTCTTGGCCCGTTCATGGTCCTTGCCCTTCGTATTTTGATATTAAATAAAAAAAAAAAATCCGAGGAAAACGCCATCCAGAAAAATGAGTGAATTTAATTTTAGTCCCACATCGACTGACGAAAGGACAGGCAGCGTGTCTGCAGTACTATAAAGAGAGCGGCGGGGGTTAGATTGAGATTATGATCCTTCAGGTTTAATCGGGAGATGATGAGCGGTAAATGCTCGCGGGATGCGAGAGGGGCGTCCGCCCCAAATAAGCCTGTTACGACAATTGAGGCGCTCTAATCTTTTACCAATCTGATCCCAAAATTAATGCATGTTTTTAATATTTTTTTCTTTCTTTTCCGAAAATTAATACATGTTTTTAATATATATTTTTATCCTTCTTTGCACGTCTGATCTCTCAGAATAAACAAATTTAATCGGGCGATCGTGCGTTCGTGTCCTCCTCTTGCTTCAAACCCCTCGAGGAAGTCGGCACCATGGAGGGAGATGTCGAAGCTGATCAACATGGGACCATGGGGGCGACTTCATTCGAGTCCTCGCCGTCGTTCTTCGGACTAGATTTCAAGGGGGTGTGGATGATGACGACCGCAAAGCCTCTATCGGTGGGGGTAGGAGGAGGCTTCAATTTTAGGGGAGAAGAGGCGAGCGAAACAGAGACGGCGGTCATCGGGGAGGAGGATGTTGGGTTCCTGCAAGTGAAGGTGTCCTCGTAGATCTGGAGATGGAGGATCTCAGATGGTGGTAGATGAACTGGAGCTGGAAGAGGTCGATCTCGAGGAATCTAGGGTTAGCGTTAAACTTTCTCAGCAGATGAACTAGGGTTTCGCGGTGGCGGCGAGAGGAGCCGGACACGTGCTGAGAGGTGGAGGTGGCACGTGCCAAAAGGAGAAGGGAAGGCCCATTTGGATGGCTTCGATAGTTCTATTCGGAGATGGCGTGGTGCACTTCACATCGTCCGGGGCACAAAATATTTCTCTTCAATTCGAAGGAGTCTGAAGGTGAGCGCTGATGCAAGCAAGAAGCCATTTGAATTTTTTAGGCAATGTAAGATCAAACTAGCCCAACAAAACCTAAAAACCAGAAAAATGTAAGCTAGAAACAAAAATTAAAACTAAAAATTAGATATTAAAATAAGTGAACCACAGGTTGCGGAATCAGTACTACTTCTGAATTAAAGGACAATTATAAGGCTTTGCACTTCCTTTCCTTGCTGGATACTTTTGGTCTTAACAGGTTCTCGGCAAGAGAAAAAAAAGCCCAGCCTCGCACCAAATTCCTCTCCTTAATCAAGGTCTTGCGTAACGAGTTCTCAAGCAGCCTCCCACAACTCATAGGAATGAGAAGAATCTGAAATGAAATTATTATTGCTTCGATGATTGGTTCCAACTAATCATATTGAGAGGATAATTATAACAAATTCTTCTAAAGCTAATAAACTTTCGATAGGATGCAAATTTTTTTGAAAAAAATAAAAAAATAAATATTTGTTGCGGTCAATCTTCTGTTGTCGGTGAAGAGTACCTGCAAGATAAAGTCTTCACAGATCAAAGTTGTGTCCGACGAAGATCCTCTGATGCTTAAGTCAAAGAGGAAGTTGGTGAACAGCAGATTAAGAGTGTTTAAAGCGGCAGAGCCTTAACCCAGAATTGTCTTATCCGTGCTGTTCGTTTATTTTCCTTTTATAGATGATTCTGATGTAACCGTCGAATACGTGGTCCCGCTTTTTATGGCGTTAAATTATCGGACCATAATCGTGAAGTTAGTGGGCTGTTTATTTTCATTAATGATCGTGATATGTAGTCGATAACCGTTCATAACGGTTAGAGTGTGTTGAGCAGATAAGCCGACTATATGTCGGTAATACCGATAAGTCGGTAGTAGATCCGAATGAGTATCGGCTAGTAACTCTTAATATGCCGATGGTCTTCGGTCGGGAGTTAATAAAATTGTTAGTTGATGGTTGATAGTAGCCGACTATCAGTCGATTCACCCGATCGTGAGTCGGCGTAATATGTTCATATGGTCAATGTAGAGTCGGAGTCAGGGGTCAGTTGACTTGTCCCAATAGTTGTTCTCCACTTTCAAGTCCAAGGTGATTCGATGTGTACATTATTACGTGGTCTGTTACGTTGGACGAAGAGAGTTGTCATGTGTTGCCTCAATCCCCGACTAGGCTGCTAGTCTTTTTGGAGTACGAGAGTTCTACGGCTGTTTTGTCATTTCGATAACTGCAGAATCATTATTGGACTATCATTTCAATAGGACAATTTGATATCGGACATCGTTTCAGAAAAATAATTCGGCGTTGGACGATACGATTCTGACTAGTAGATCTTGATCACGTGTCCAAAGGTTGGAGCTATTCTCGCAGATGACGGTGAGATGGCACGATCAGGAGCAGGTGCATCGAACCATCCGACCAATGATCGGTTCGGATGTTGCCATATGTCGTCATCTGATGAGATTTCAATTCGACTGATTTCATCTGGACTGTTGATAGGTCCTATATATATAGGATCGCTTTCAATCAAACTTTTACTTTACATTTTATCACCATTCTCTGCTGCAGAAGCTCTACCGGAAGATTGCCCCAGTACCAGAGAGCCCCAGGGTTTCTTCTCCACTTCCTTTTTTGGCTTTCAGGTCAAGTTTTTTCATCTTTTTCCTTGAGTTCGTTTTCCTTTTTTGTTTTAGCATCTTCTTTACTTGTCCATATTTTATGGCTATGGCTTTTTCTTCTCATGATGGTCGGTCAGTGAATCCGACCGACAAATCTCCTTCAGGTTCGAAAGTGAAAGTTTCTTCCCTGTCCGGACCTAATGTTGAGCGGCTCTGAAAGCAATATCATATTTCGGAGCAGTATCAGCTGTATGCTCCTAGCTCTGATGGTTGGGTGAACTCTCCTCCTTCGGGCCAAGTTGCCTTCTACGTTGAAGATCTTCGGATCGATCTTCGATTTTCAATTTTGAAGTTCGTCCGAAATTTACTTGACTATTACGATCTTTGTCCTGCTCAACTGACATCGAACTTGATCCGACTGATAATTAGTTTTGCTTTATTGTGTTGGCTTATACGGATCGAATCTTGTCCTTCCCTTTTTCGAACCTTCTTTGCGCTTCGTCACCATCCTAAGACCAAGGATTGGTGGTTTATTAATTTGAGAAAAAGCCTTTCCTTTATCACTGGTCTTCCATCGTTCATTCATGGATGGAAGAACCAATTCTTCTTTGTTTCCTCTCTTTTTTTCGGGGGCTTTCCTTCACGCTGGGGTGCTCCAAGGATCGGCCCCAACGAGAATAATCAGATGGAGGTCAACGATCGGAAAGATTTTCACCGACTGAAGGACATGACAGTTTCACTGCAGAGAGAACTGAAGATCGAACAAGCTCTCTACGATGTCGGTTTTAGTTCGGTCACCTCCTTAGGTATAGCATTGTTGATCACTTTGATTTTTTTTGTTTGTTTCTGTATTGTACTAACTTCCTTGTTTTGATTACAACTATACAGCCGAGGACACGAGTATCAGTTTTCGATTTCGTTAGCATGCTGCCAAGAAGAAGGTAGCATCGAAGCTGGACCCTCCCGACCATCGAAGAGGAGTCGGGCAGTCGCTTCATCTGCACCGATTAGAGAATCCGACGTACCATCGACGTCGATTTCTGAGCCGATTTCGACGTTGTTGGCTCCGACAATGCTTCCTAAGGTGCCGTCTGTTGAAGCTGGGGTAGCAGAAGAAGATGGAGCTGCAGCAGTGCCATCGACAGCTCCACCAGCTGAAGTTCAGACTGTGGTGGAAGTCGCGGTCGAGCAATCAATGACTGCACCGATCATTCCTCCAGTGGAACCATCTCGAGCGCAGTCGAGCTTCGATTTCCCCATATTCTCAAGCATGGGGCTGCAGATAGAAGATCGGGGGAAGGCACCAGCAACTTCAACATATGATGGATCGTCGGCAGGCCACTCAGTTCTTTTCGACATCAGAATTTCTGAGGGTGAGTCGGCCTTAGTCAATCCGGTGTTGGCCAGACGGCTCATCTAAGCTACTCTTCTCCCGATTGATCGGGAGAACAAAAAGAACCAAACTATAGCCGAGATGTTCTCTTCTTTTAATCCAACGATACTCGGGGTAAGTTCTTCAATATTTTTTTTATCTGAACTGACTTATCTTCTACTTTTAGTGGGCGTACGATATGCATGACTTAGAGATCGACTATCAGAAGGTTGCAGAGTTTTGTCAGACCTGAATGGACAAAGTAGCGGCCGTCAATGTCAAGAAGATGGCTGCCCTTGAACAACTCCAGATAGCGACTAAACGGGAGATGAAGCTTCAAGAGGAAGTCTCCCATCTGACCGTCGATCTTCAATCCTCTAGAGCCGAACTTGAGTCAGCTCGTCAAAACATCTTATCTCTCAAGTAACTGATCAAGAGCAAGAAACACTCCATCCACCGGCTTCGACGAGAAAGGGATGGCTGCATTGACGAACTCAAAGCCGAATGTAGGAGACATCGGTCCACCCTGGAAAGGATAGCACTGGCCGATAATGAATTAACTTTCACAAGAACTGATGCAGAGTTGGCGAGAGCAGAAGCAGAGTCAGTAAGAGAAGCTTTGAACCAAGCTATCGAGAACTTCAAGAACTCTGAAGAGTTTAAAGAAGAAATCCTTGAAGATGGGTTTGCTTCTTATTGCGTCGGATACAAAGACGGTCGAGATACGGTCGGAAAGCTGTACACGGATTTGGACATGAGCAATGTCATCCCTTCTGTCTCAGAATATGGAGCTACTGAAGAAGAAGCCGCACCGATTAAAGATATTGCACCGACTACTAAAGACGGTGCACCGACTGCACCAGATGATGTTCTAGTCACCGATGCTGCGTCGAAGCAAGGAGATGGGGACGATGACTGGTGATGGTGTAGTATTTTTATGTTTTTTGTAATCAGAAACTTTTGTAATTAGACTTCGATCTAATTTTGTAACCTTCTTTTCAATGAATGAATGAAAAAATTTCTTCAAGTATAGATTCTCTTTACTTGTGTATCTGCAATGTCGTAGAATTATTATCTAACTACCGAATATCGATCGGTAAGTCGAACGTTCAGTAGTACTTATAGAATTCATCCGTTAGTCGAATGTTAATAGACATACTTTACCTTCTAGGTATTAGGATAAATGATAATAAGCTGACTACCCTTTGATCGATCGTAGTCGAGTTAGTATATCTAGTTATTTGATAATCGGTGATAAACTGAATATTCTTCGACCAACCGTAATCAAATCGATATAATTTCAATCCAATCTGGATCGTATTGACATAATGTTCCGCTTAGTTAAAACTAAGTCGACATAACAATCGTTCGACTAGAGTCGGCTTTTACAATAGAAAGTCGAGATATAGTCAGTACCAAAATACAGTTGATATTTTGGCTTTTATAGTGAAAGCCGAAATATAATCGATGATTCAGTTTTTACAGTGAAAAATTAAAATATAATCGATAAGAAGTGACTGTCCATTTATCGATCTAAAATTACTTTATAATTGATCGAAATTTTTGTGATTCTGAAATTCAATATTTCATTCTGAATACTGTACATATGAATAGCTTTATTGATAATACATCTTTAGGTTGTCAGCATTCCACGTTCAAGAAATTGCTGCTTCCTCAAGGTTTCCAGCCGATATGCATCCGATCTAAGTGTTTCGATTATTCTGTAAGGTCTTTTCCAATTCAGAGATAACTTTTTCTAATCCAAAAGTCTTGAAACTTCAGCTTTCTTTAGGATCAGATCTCCTGAACGGAAGATCTTTGGCTTAACTTTTGCATTATAATATCAAGCTACTCTTTGTCGATATGTTACCATCCAAACTTGAGCCTACTGTCGGACTTTTGGAAGCAAGTCTAGATCAGCTCTCTGACATTCTGAATTACTCGACTCATTGTATTGTTCTACTCTTGTTGATGGGAGTCCGATCTCAAGTGAGATCATCACTTCTATTCCATAAGTCATATTGAATGATGATTCTCTCATTGGTATGCGAGGAGTCATTCGGTATGTCCATAAGATTAGATATAATTCTTCCACCCAGAAGCCTTCAGCTTCATTCAGTCTGATTTTGAGTCCATGAAGAATTATTCGATTTGTTACCTCTACCTCTTCGTTGGATTGTGGATGGCCGACTGATGTGAGTTTGTGCATAATATGAAATTTCATACAGAACTCTTTAAAGTTTTGATTGTTGAATTATCGACCATTATCAGTAATAATAGTGTGTGGTAGACCGAATCTGTATATGATTGATTTTTGAATGAAGTCTTTCATCTTACTCTCAGTGATTTATGTCGGAGGTTCAGCTTTTATCCATCTGGTAAAGTAATCGATGACAACCACTATGAACTTTCTCTGATCAAATACCGGAGGGAAAGGACCAAGTATGTCAATTTTTTATTGTGCGAAGGGGCATGGTGCAACAATTGATATCAACTGACAGATCGGTTGGTGTTGTATATTTGTATATTTCTGACATAATTCACATCTACAGATAAGTTTAGCTGTATTTTTTTTTATAGTGGGCCAATAATATCTTTATCGTAGGACTTTGTAAGTTAAAGATTTATCCCCCAAGTAATTTTCACAAATCTCTTCGTGAACTTCTCTGAGTGCATAGTCGGTATCTGTCGGTCCCAAACACTTCGTAAGAGAAGAGAGAACGACCTCTTATATAATTGATCATTCATCATAATGTATTGCGAGGCCGTCTATCTGAGTCGTTTGGCTTCTGAAGGATCCGTAGGGAGAGTTTCATCAGTTAAGTACTAGACAATCAGATCCATCCAGCTTGGTTCATCAGTAATTTATAGAATTTTCCCGACTTTATCAATACTCAACTGTTCAAGACATTCGATGAATTTTCGATCCAGCAAGTTGAAAAAAGTGGTTGCAAGTCGCGAAAGTACGTCGACTCGAATATTTTCTATCCTTAAAATATGAAAAATCTCAAAATATTTTAGGATTGATGTAAGATCCTTCACCTGCTGAAGATACTTTATCATAATAGGGTCTCAGGCTTCAAACTCATCTTTAACCTATCCAACAATCAGTTGCGAGTCGGTGAAGACCTTCAGGCTGTCAATATCAAGCTCCTTGGTAATTTTTAAGCTGGCCAACAGTACTTCATATTCAACTTGATTATTCGAAGCTTTAAAGTTGAATCGAAGGGCTTATTCAATAATAACCTTTCGAAATTGGTGAGGATGAGTCTGGCTCTACTGCCATGTACATTAGATGCTCTATCAATATGTAGCACCTATGCCGATGTTAAGTCAGATTTGAGAGTCATGGCCTATTTATTTTGTCGTTAGCTTTATCCTCAGATTTATTATCAGGTATTGTACACTCAGCGATGAAATCAGTCAAAATTTATGCCTTCATTGATGGACGTGGATATATTGTATATCAAATTCGCTAAGCTTTATTGTCCACTTTGCCATTTGACCCGATATATCATGTCGGTGTAAGATTGCCTTCAACAGCTAATCTGTCAAGACGACAATAGGGTGTGTTTGAAAAGATGGACGAAGCCATTGCGATGATATGATTAGAGCGTAGATCATGTTCTTCACTCTTGAATATCACACTTCGGCATTATGAAGCACTTTGCTAGTATAGTAGATCGGTCGTTGAATTCGATTTTCATTCTCTTGGACAAGCACCGAACTTACTACTTCCGTCGATATCGCCAAGTAGAGATACAAAGTTTCTCCAACCTTTAGTTTTGTAAGCAGTGATAGAGATGCAAGGTATCTTTTCAAGTCTTCAAAAGACTATCGACACTCATCCGACCATGAAAAATCTTTTGCTTGCCTTAAGATTTTGAAAAAGGATAAGCATTTTTCTGTCGATCTTGAGATGAATCGACTGAGTGCGACGATCCTTTCATTGAGTTGCTGTATCTCTTTCTTGAAATTAGATTGCTTCATGTTGATAATAGCCTTTATTTTCTCAAGATTAATCTCGATTCCTCATTGGGATACAAGAAATTCGAGAAACTTTTCAGAAGTTACTCCGAACGCACACTTTATCGTTCAACTTCATCTGATGTCATCGAAGTGTACTAAAGGCTTCTTCTAGGTCCGAACATGATTAGTAGCTTGAGTGCTTTTCACCAGCATGTCATCCACATACACTTCTATATTTCGCCCGATCTGTGTCTTAAAAATTTTGTTGACTAGCCGTTGATAAGTGGCTCCAGTATTTTTTAAACCGAAAGGCATTACTTTATAGCAGTAAATACCTTTGTCGGTTACGAAGGCTGTGTGCTCTTCGTCTTCGGATGCCATCCGAATCTGATTATAGCTTAAAAATCGATGTCCCAAAATTGCATCAATTAATTGATCAATCTTTGGCAAAAAAAACTATCCTTCGAATAAGCTTCATTCAGATTTGTGTAGTCGATGCAGATTCTTTATTTTTCATTGATCTTTTTCACCATCACTACATTGATGAGCCAATCGAGATAAGTAGCTTCTCTGATAAAGCCAGCTACGAAGAGCTTGTCGACCTCTTCATTGATGACCTTCTACCTTTCAGAAGCAAAAGATCTTTTATTTTGTCTCATCGACTTAACCTTTGGATCAATATTTAGCCGATGGATTATTACTTCCGGAGAAATGTCTGGCATATCAGTAACCGATCAAGCAAAAATATAGACGTTTGTCCTGAATAGATTTATTAATTGTTGCCGCTCCGGATCAGTCAGCTGTGATCCAATTTGGATCATTTTCTCAAGATCTTCTTCTTTTAGCAGGATGGAATCCAATTGCTTAGCTGGTTCACTCCTTTCTTCATTTTCTCTTTGGTCCAATTTATCAACGGACAAAGAGTCTTCAAGTTGATTATTTTATGTGAAAACTAGAAAGCAGCATCGGATAAGTTGTTGATCTCCACACATCTCTCTGACTCCATTTTTATCGGGAATCAGACTAATAGATGATAAGTCGAGACTACTGCTCTCAGAGCATTCAGATCAGATCGTCCGAGTATGACATTATAAGTCGAGGAAACTCGGATAATTATGAATATCACGAGAATAGTACTTTATTATGGTTCAGTTCTTGTGATTAATGGGAGAGTGATTTCTCTCTCCACAGTATCTGCATCTCTTGTGAAACCGACCAATGATGTCGAGACTCTTCTAAGTTGATCAGTCGGTAGTCACATTCGAGAAAAAGTCGAGTGAAACAAAACATCTGTCGAGCTTCCATTATCTACTATTTTTTTTTTACATCATAATTAGCTATTATTGTCGAAACAACAACAGCATCATCATGAAAAATTTATATTCCTCGAACATCATCTTTCGAAAAGGTAATTATATTATCGAGTCATTGTTTCTTCATCGACTCTTCTTTAGAAGTTGCCCCTCAATTCTTCTATCGTCCAGAGATCATGTTGATTACTCCCGTCATTAGTCGATTGTTGATTGTCTCCTCAGCTTGCGGTTGAGGTTGTTGGTCGGTGGGAGGTTGAGTCAGATGATTATGTCAGAATTTTTTGAGGTAGCTTCATCTAATCAGGGCTTCTATCTCATCCCTAAACTAGATACATTGTTCAGTATCGTGACTATGATCACGATGGAACCGACAGTACTTCTTCCTATCTCGACTCTTCGATGGTGCCTTCATTGGTGGGAGGTGTCGTAAGTATTCCTCTCCTTCGATATCCATCAAGATCTATGCACAGAGAGTAGAGAGAAGAGTGTAGGAGTCATACCTGTCATAGTTGTTCGATTTCAGACTCCGTCGTCGAGGTGAAGCTCTTTTATTGATAGTTGGCATATTTGATTCGATCGGAGCTTCATTTTTCTTTTATTTTTTATTATGACCTTTTTCGTCTATTTGGCATCGGTCAGAAGCAGTTTCATCCATACGAATATACTTGTACGCACGCTCCAGAAGTTCAGCATAGGTCTAGAAAGAGTTTTGTCTAGAGAGTAAGTAAATCTGGATCCCCTCAGACCCCTCTTCATGATCGATATAGCCATGTTTTCGTTGAAGACTCTGACCTCAAGTGTAGCCGTATTGAAGCGAGCCACAAAGTCCCTCAATGTCTCTGTCTCACTTTGCTTGATTGAAAAGAGACTATCAGATGTTCATGTTGATCTTCGATTAGTGCTGAAGTAGACAATGAAAGAATGCTCGAGCTGCTCGAAAGAGTTAATGCTCTCCGACTGAAGTTCAAAAATCAAGCTCGAGCAGCCTTTCGAAGAGTTACCGAGAAGCCAATGTATAAGAGGGCATCGGTTGCCTCTTGGATCATCATGAGAGTCTTATAGCTCTCTAGATAGTCAATCAGATCGGTGGAGCCATCGTATGACTCCATCTGCAGCATCTTGAATCGAGAGGGAATCGATTCATCCAAGATGCATTGAGAGAGAGGCTAGGTAGTGTGAAAGTCGTAGCCATTGAAGGACTTCCAACCTTCCACCTAAAGTCGGACGAGCTGATGATCAATTTCTTTGAATTTGCATTCATAGCCGTCAAGTTGCCGCTAGAAAACTCCAGGGGAGGAACCCCTGAAGAGCTCGAAGAAGAACCAGAAGGTGTTCACAGTCATTTTTCCTTCTTAATACTATGTGCATGAGAAGGAGAGGGAGAACGCCGTGAATGATAAGTGGCACAGTGAGAGTGTCGAGAATTCGATTGTTCATCTCGATGGAGTGTCGAGACGATCGCTTCGGAGATGAGGAGGGTGAGCACCGTGGAGGATGACGGCTGTGTCTAGATGGCACTGACTGAGCTATCGGTTGTTTCACTGTCGGCTGCTACTGCTGCTAGATTTGCTGTTGCTGGAGGCTTTGAACCGCCTCCGTAAAAATCTTTATTTGCTGCATAAGTGCAGCAATCTGTGCATCTGTGGTGACCACAGAACATGATGAACTGGGCTCTGCCACTGGAAATGGAGGAGGAACATCTTTCCAGCGAAAAGACTACCTCACCGATCCAGTCAAATGTTGTGCTTTGGTTCTTGACATGGTTGACTGTAGTCGCCTCCTTCCTAACGCACCAATCTATTGTGGCCAATCTCCTATCACCTGTCGTCAGTGAAGAGCACCTGCAAGACAAAGTCCTTACAGATCGAAGTTGTGTCCGACGAAATCCTTCGATGCTTAAGTCAAAGAGACGGTTGGTGAACAGTAGATTAAAAGTGTTTAGAACGACATAGTCTTAGTCCAAATTATCTTACCCATGCTGTTTGTTTACCTCCCTTTTATAAATAATTTTGATGTAACCGTTGAATAAGTGGTCCTGTTTTTTATGGTGCTAAATTATCGGACCATAATCGTGGAGTTAGTAGGCTGTTTATTTCTATTAACGGTCGTGATACATAGTCGATAACCGTTCATAATGGTTAGGATGTGTTGAGCAGATAGGCCGATTATACGTTGGTAATACTGATAAATCGATAGTAAACCCGAATGAGTATCGGCTGATGACTCTTAATATGCCTATGGTCTTCAGTCGGGAGTTAACCAAATTGTTAGTTAATGATTGATAGTAGCCGACTGTCGGTCGGTTCACCGATCGTGAGTTAGCATAATGTATTCATGCGATCAATGTAGAGTCAAAATCGAGATCGGTTAACTTATCTCAACAAAATTAAATGTATAATAAAAATAATTTTCTAATTAAGTTATACTAGACTTTTAAGTCATCTAAGATGAGTTTCTAGAAATAATGAATTATGAATTGTGGATTGTATTTTATTAAATAATAGGAATTTTATTAGCACCAACGTATCTTCGATAAAGCACCCATAACTTTCTCAACCGGGCTCCATTTTAGATGATTCGAGATGCACCGAAAAAGAAACTTGATATCGGATATTGCGACGTAGTTTCACTTGAACACGCTACGCATGCTGATGTCCATAAAGCTTCTTTTCTGACTAGCTTTATACTTTGTGATGTCCATAAAGGTCACAAAGTATAAATCCATAACAATTTCTTTATATGGATTTAGAAAGCCATCACGAAATTATCAAAAATATCTTCTCGACTTTCCAACAAACACTTATTACAATTGATGCACGAGAACGGGATCTCCCCCACCCCCACCCCGAGATGCATTAGCAAATATAAAATCAAAAAATTGAGCGATTCGCTTTAAATACACGCTCACCCTATATTGGTTAATAACAAATAAAAAAGCCAATGCATTGTAAAATGACTGAATATAATGGAAGCTAAGGGAACCACCAAATTACCTAGGTTCATTTATCCAACTTTTATCCATCAAGAGAAATTCTTAAGCACTTCAATCAGTGTTCCTGAATATAAATAATGTATAAAAAATAAAATGATGAGAAAAAAAGTAAAAACAAGAAAAGAAAAATCAAATCGTAACCATTCAGATATTAAATTACAGCTTCCTGCAAACAAGTTGGTATGTACATATATACATACATATATAACATTCAAAGTGGTTGAGAACTTGCAAGTTCTATTCTTTCTCGTTGAGTCATGGGCTGCTAGATTATAGACTTGTTTTTTAATAGAACCAGCAATATTTGAATAGTTCCTATCATTAGTTTCGGTCACTAAGAAAATATATGAGCCTTCTCCAATAGGTTTACTTGGCTTAAAGGCATCTCGGGGATGATCAAGAGGTGGTTGTCCTTGCTATACCACTATTGAGATACTCTATTCACCATCTTCTCTGAGTACGTGTATGCAACGAGTCAATATATGAAAAGATGAGTGAACACTATTGCTCTCTTTTTTTCTTTTTTAATAAAGTAAATTCCATCATTGGCAATGGATGCCCAAAATCTCTTCTAATAGTTGATATTGAAACTTTGGAAAAGTATGTCTGCCATAGCTGAACAAGAATACATTACAGGAAACTAAAACCAAAAAAAATTGATTTTGCCCTCCTAACCATACATATATCTCAGGTCCAAATTAAATGTTGTGTTTAAGATTAGTTATATCTACTACTTAATTGAGGGTGGCTGTTGCCTTTCTTTAAATTTAATCCAAGTTTAGGACCATAGTTATTGGAATACTTATCAACTCCCATTCATAGTTAATTTTCTTCGGTGATATTAAAATTATGTTTGTAAAACATTAGAGACTAAGCATAAAGAAGATGCACAAAACATTTTGATAGGTAAGACATCTATTAATAGAAAAATTGCATTTGGATAACGTTAGGTCCATCGTGCCATCGTAATGCAACAACAGATATCAACAACTAAGTATTCATATCATACGCTCTTGACCACTTGATTCTAAGACAGCAGTGTCTTATCATCAGCCCTTTAATAAGCATCCTCACTAAGTCCATCAAGTGACAACTCCAATCAACAATGGAGAAGGATCTAATTTTCTAGCCTTCATTGTTTCAGTAGAGGAGTAAAGAAATACCACTTAGGCATTCAATAAGGTTGGGAGTTAGAACATCTGATCCAAAAACTTGCCCAAAATTTTGGAAGCACAATACTCTTCTTATAAATTGTAACCCAATTCTCTATCCTTGTTTAGTCATCTTTCTTCCATGAGATTCTACGTGAACAATTGAAATATGTTTAATTTATAATATAAACATTTGCTATACTATTGTCATATAGCTCTAATGCAAAGTGCTATCAAATTTCTAATAAAATTATTAAAAATTAAAAAATAATAATCTAAATTTTATAGATCATATAAAAGATTATTAGAGAAATTGTAAGATTATGAAATTCAATCATACAAAATACATATATAATCATCAAATATAAAATTTCTACGCTATAGATGCATCAATAGGTATTTTAAGAAAATTCTAAGGCCCCAAGGCATCAACTAGAGTTTAAACATTAGAGTTTAATTATATGAAAAAGATAGAAATGATTAGGATTCATAGTAATAGAGATCAAAGAAATTCTAAATCGATGCAGCCTACTCACATACACAATGGAGGAAATCATGATAGTTTGAAAGTAAAGAGTTTCTACTTGCTGCGGATGGTATGATCACTGCTTCATAAAGAAATCCTAATCGGAGGTTTGTGCGATGGGAGTCTATCCCTTTTTTGTAATGGATTGGAGATGGACGCCTACATATATTTTTTTTGATAAATTATGATATTTGTTTGATGCTATTGGATGAGGTTCCAATCCATTAAAAGCCTTGAAAAGTTCGGTGTGGAAGGAATCCTGTAATTTTTTTAATGTTGCATGATGCCTCATACTATTTTCTTCCTTAATTTTTGGTGATTGGATATAGACGTGTATGATTTTTATTTTTGGTGATGAAAGATAGATGCGTCATTTTTTTCATATCCAAATTTTAGGATAAGATGGATGTATCACTTGATAGGAAGTTTGGCATGGATGAAGTTCTAATTTTAGATTTTATTTTTTTGATATTGGATGATATATATATTTTTTTAGCCTTCTTTTTGTTTCTTTGAATTTTAGCGATGTGATAGATCCATCTTCTTTGATAGGAAGTTCGGTATGGATGGAGTCCTAATTTCAAAATTTTTTTAATATTACACAATTTATTTCTTTTTTATTCACCTTCTTTTTACATCCTTGAATTTTAACAATAGGGTGGACCAGCCTTCTTTAATAGGAAATTTTAGAATTTTTTGATATTGCAGAACTCATTTCTCTTTTTTTGGCGATAGTTGATATACTCCTTTTTATTTTTCTTTATTTATAGTGAGAGATAGATGCACACACCTCCTTCCTTCTCTAAAGGAGTCTTAATCCAATAGAAGTCTTGAGATGATGAATTTAGTATAGATGGGAGTCCTAAAATCAAAATTTTTTTTTGTGATATCGGATGGTTCTTTATGTGGATTTTCCTCTTAGTTTTAATTGACAATAGATGATATGTTGGAGTGGATTTTGATTTTTTTTTTGTGATGTTAATTCCTTATTTTGTGGCGATAGTAATAGATCAAAGCCAAATTCCACAAAAGTCTTGGGATAGGAAGTTTGGCGTGGACGATGTCCTAATTTTAGATTTTTTTTTTGATATTACACGACACATTCCTTTTTTTCTTTTTGACGATGGTTGATATGCTCCATTTTATTTTTTTTTTTTTTTTTTTGCGATAGGAGATAGATACACATGCCTCCTTTCCCTTGAGGAGTCTTAATCCAATAGAAATCTTGGTATGAGAAATTTAGCATAGATGGGAGTCTCAAATCAGAATTTAATGTTGGAGTGGGATTCTCCCTTATTTTTTATTTTTTGATGATGGAAATAGATGCACGCATATGGAAGTCTACATAGAATCCAAATTCTATAAAAATCTTAGTGTAGTAAGTTTGGCGTGGATTCGAGTAGACCCAACTTCTTTTATAGAAAGTTTGGCATGGATAGAGTCCTAATTTTAGAATTTTTTTTGATATTATATAATTCTTTTTTTTTTGAGGAGGGGGGCGATAATTGATATGCTCCTTTTTGTTTTCTTTTTTGTGTGATGGGAGATAGATGCACACGCCACTTTTCTTCCCTCAAGGAGTTTTAATCCAATAGAAGTCTTGAGATCAGAAGTTTAGTATAGATGGGAGTTCCAAAATCAGAATCACTTTTATGATATCACACGGTTCTTTATGTGGATTTTTTTTTTATTTTTTATTGGCAATGGATGATATGCTGGAGTGGGATTCTCCTTTAGTTTTTTGGCAATGAGAGATTGATTTTTTTTGCCGAGGTTAGTTCCTTATTGTTTGACAATGAAATTAAATGCATGCATATGGAAGTCTACATAGAGTCCAAATTCTAAAAAAATCTTAAGAGAGGAAGTTTGGCGTGGCTTGGAGTGGACCCAACTTTTTTTATAAGAGGTTTGGTATGGATAGAGTCCTAATTTTAAATTTTTTTTGATATTATACAGCTCATTCTTTTTTTTCGATTATGGTTGATATACTCTTTTTATTTTTTATTTTTTTTTGTGACGAGAGATAGATGCATATGCCTCCTTCTCTCTCTCAAAGAGTCTTGATCCAATAGAAATTTTGAGATGCGAAGTTCAGTATAAATGGGAGTCCCAAAATTAGAATTTTTTGTGATATCACATGGTTCTTTATGTTGATTTTCCTCTTATTTTTTGTTGGTAAAGATGATACGTTGGAGTGGGATTCCCCCCCCCTTTTTTTTTTTTTTTTTTTTTATTGTGATGAGAGATTGATTTTTTTTATGAGGTTAACTCATTTTTTTGACGATGAAATAGATGCATGCATATGAAAGTCTATATGCCTTGATAGAGTCTAAATTCCACACAAGTCTTGAGATAGAAAGTTTGGCATGAATGGAGCCCTAATTCTAATACTTTTTTATATCATACGATTCTTTCCTAATTATTGACTAGATTCTTCATCATTGTGATTAAAGATCTCAATATATGATTACATTCATTTAGAACGCAATGACTGGCCGAAGGATATGCTAATTCACCATGCAAGAAATAATCCATTGTACATTTTTTATAGTCAATCCTGAAGAATCAAACTAAAAAAATAGAATGCTATCAATCGATACAGAGATCAAATCATAGTAAATTTATTTGGAGAAGAAATCATAAAGAAATAATCATATTTTTTTTTGGATAGGTATGAAATTATATTTTTATAGTTGATATTTTTATTTTATATCAATAAAATATAGTATTTCTTATTTATTGACCAACTAAGTAACAATTTTATAAATTTATATCCAGCATTTTATCATTATTATAAAATAAAATATATTTTTTAATATTTTTTAGAAATGTGACTAAATTAATATCGTGAAAAAATTTGTACCCACTATTTATCATAAATACGAAATAAAATATAATTTTTAATATTTTTTTAAAAAATATAATTAAATTAACATCATAAAAAATAAAATTTATGTAGTGTTGTTTTGGCCGCAAGTGGTAACACCTACGGCAACACATGATGCACAGCACAAAGCCAGGAACCAGTACGGCAGTTTTTATCATTAACACGTGACGTGAATCAGTCCTCTGCACCTAAAAGTATGAATGGTAGATTCACACGATCAATTCAATGCTGTAATTTTGGTGACACGCTTTTTTTTTTTCCTCTGCTGCGACGTGAACTCCATCCCTTACATTAGATACTCGTATGCTCCATGTCATTACAGCACATCATTCTCGACAATGCAACGTCACGCTTTAGGAGGATAAGATTTTTCACGACAACTGCCAAAGTCAAGCCAGATTACCTGTGAACATCCACCGATATTACCTTCCCTCTCTTCACAGCAATCCAAAATCTCCTTTAAGATTTTAGCACGGATTTCACCAAGTGGTGGCCGGTGGCGCGTTGAATTAGCTCTCAAAGACAATAATGGTCCTATAAAAAGGTGTCCAGGTTGTATCATTCACACGAAAAAACATGATTGATCTTTTCATTCCAATGCCAACCATTGAATCCCATATCGTACGGTTTCCAAAACCCTCCGAATTCTTCCTTCCATCGTCGGTACAGAAGATAAATATTATGTTTTAAAAATGATGTAAAATACGATCCAACGGTATATGCTACAAAAGAAGACCAATTATTCTTTCACATAAACGATGCAATCTACATCTTATTAAAAAAAAAAAAAATAAAATGTCTAGCCCCAATCTTTGGGTAAACTCCCCACCTGCTCCTCCTTGAAAGTAAAACAAAAAGAAAAAGAAAAAAGAATCATAGCATGTCATGTGGGGAATTGGTATTCCATGTCACACCTCAAATCCAATGAATTGCTCTTACCAAAAAAAAAAAATTCAATGAATTGCACCACTTCCTTCATGCCATGTTACAAGAGGCATCATGACATTACTTTTTTTTTTTTTTTTTTGGTTACAGAGGAGGTGGGGTTGCGGGGGGTGGTGTGTGGGGCGCCACTCCCTCCAAAGGCCAAAGAAAACAAACAGAAAATTAAGAACGAAGGAAAGAAAGACCCCTCATGTCAGCGACGCCCACCGTCCAAACCAGGGGGAAGCACATGTATGAAATTAAACATCCCTTCCAGGGGCATCGCAGCAAGCAAATCTACCTGTTGGTTGGCCTCTCTGAAGGTATGGGTGATCTTGACGAAATCCACCGACTGTGAGCATCGGTTAGTGTCTTCAAGCAGTGGGTAGGAAAATGTTGCTGAGCAAAATCGAGCCCGCAGACCGCAGCATCGGTTGATCCATTTCACGACCGTCAGGGAATCTCCTTCAATCCAAATATGAGTTAATCTTGTACAGCTAATGCTAGCTTTTCTTTTTTTTTTTTTTGCAACAAGAACACTTGTGCGGCAGCATCTTTACCTTTTGACAGGAATCCCTTTATTTTAAGCCTTTTCTCTCTCCTATGGCACGTACATGTTGTTGCTATAGGACTCCAAAGGATGACGGATGTGGCTAAAAGCGGGCATTATCTGCGATTTGGGACATTGAAAGAATCTACAAAAAAAAATTATTATTATCGAAGATGTTCGATAAAATATTTAATAATTAAGTTAATCAGAATTTTAAAAATAGTAGAGAGAACGGAAAAAAAAAAAAGAGAACATGAGGGTGCAGAATGCTCTCCTTCTCTCTCAATTCAATTTTTTATTTTAAAATCTCCTTTGTATCGCTATTACTTGAAGGTTCAGTCCATAAACTGTTAATCAGAAGTTATAAGTTTATCAAGTCTAATTCTTTCAATTATTGGATCATTTTTTGATCATCTACTTGGAGAAAAATCTGTCTGTCAGTCATAAAACTAAGGTTGTTAGTCGTGAATATTGTCACGGGTTTCACTCAGATGGTCATTCAAGCTGCTAATTTGAAATAAGTATAGAGTCGAGATCTTGAGCCTACATTCAACATGGCTTCATCAAGTCACTTTGAATGCTCACTGTTGGATGGATATTTGATCAAGACACCACCTCCTAGGACCTTTTCAATACCATGCGATGCAGCAGGAAGAAAGAAGAAATAAAATAAAAACAATCAAAATATGTGGATCAGCCATAAAAAAGCTCGTCTCTACGGGACATGTAAACTTCACTATGAAAAAAAATTTTACAAGAGAAGACCCCACCCTCAATCCTTGTACACCCAATTCTCTCTCACTAGAAGTTCTTCCTCACAAAAGCTCTCTTCTTGGAGACCCCTGAATCCCAAATATCTGATGTCGCTGTCCAGAAGCCTCGTGCTCTTTCTCTCAGCGACACACTTTTTTTTCTTCTCTCTGCGGGCTCCGTACGGCGCTTCCTGCGGCAAAACAGCAGACCACCACCCTTTGTTTACTGTCACAGCCTTTTATAAGGCTTAAATCCACTTAGATTAGGTTTAAGACTCCTTAATCAACCCAATCAAGTCCCAAGCGTTGGATCAAGATCGGAAGCTATCCACGTCATCTGATCGAGCTTCGGTCTACAGAATAGTATCGTGGACTGTGAGAAATGCTTGAGAAACATCCAGGCAGTCCACAAATCCGCCCATGGACCGCCCGGTCCACAGTCGATCGGGGTACAGGCCCAGGTGCAGCGCCTGGGTGGCCCACGCATGTGGGCCCAGGCCATGCCCGAGCCAGGGGCCTGGGCCCGGACCGCGCCCCACGGGCTCGTGCGTCGGCTGGGCCGCACGTCTGGGCCCCGAGTCCCGTGCGTTGGCCCCGCTTGGGCCGCACCACCGCCGCTCCGCCGACTCACTAGCGGTCCTCCACCGTTTCGAATCTCGTGCCAATTTCAAAAGCTCGTATCTCCTCCATCCGAGCTCCGTTTGGAGTGATCTTGATCTCGTTGAACTCCATTTTTCACCGCGGACCTTGCTGTGGACTCAATATAGACTGAATCTCGAGACGTCAAATCTTAACACTCATCATAGAAATGATTAAATCGATTAGTGGATCACCTTTACAACACAAATAGTTATGAATGATAAACAACTGACAGGGCATGTATGTATCTATATATATATATATATATACACACACACACATGCATGCACTGTGGTTGATGCTAATTAATTAACGTTATTTAAACATTTGCTCATGTGCTGGCCACAAGCCCGCTGATTTGAGCCGATTGGCAGGCAAATGAAGGCCATGTGGTATCTTGCAATAAGCTCTGACTTGGAAAAACTCCAAACAATGACGTTAGAGGTTCTTGTTCGGAGATGGCCATGTTGGCAACCGGTCCATATCTCATGGCTTATTAGATAAACATAGAAGACAAATCCAAAATATATAGAAGCATCTTCTCATTTGGTGGAAACTTCCACCGTAGTTCGAAAAGAACAGAATTTTCACGTGACCCATGATGGTCCAGTGCAAAATACCGTCATGCGATAAGGTTTGATTTTTTCTTTTTTCCAAAAAAAAAAAAATCTGAAGAATAAAGTCTGGAAATATCATTGTAACTCAATTTAGTCTTTTGCCGGTCAACTTGGAAATGTCTTTAGAATTTTATTCCAAATTCTCTTCTTACATGCTTCAAGGAAACAGGTGCCGACCGGTAGACCTAAATTTCATTGATAGGAAAAGAAGTCTTAGGCAGATTAAGCCAATGTTAGCAAAATTGATTCAGAAATGCAACTCGATCAACTCTTTGTGGAATACACCAAGGCCATACACTTAGAATTACATCAATATCTTCCCTTTTTGTGCTTCGTCTCCCGAAGAAATCGATAGCAAATCAAGAATTACTTTGAAAATGATTTACAGGGGTATTTTTTTACCTTCTCGGCATGGTATTTGTTACATTTCGTGCATAATTAGCGCCCGATTCCTTAGTCTAATTGACTTCCTAAATATCCTCTCTAGAGATTAGATTATGAGTCAGAACCAAGCAAATATAAGTGCTTTATTTTATGTTAGAAGTCTGAAATTATCTTTATCATGTAGAAACAGCCAAATTCACAAAGAAAAGGCATAAATAAGATGCTTAAGGATTGAATTATCCTCCTCGATCAACATTACACGTGAAATGCCAACATCAGGAGTTAAATAACTGAAGAGTATTGGATTTTTCACATGCATCCGAGGATATCGCTTTCAATGTCCATCAGTTCGTATACCTAAGAAGTTGAAAGATCAAATCGGACAAATAAGTCTGGGATGGTCCAATTCATAGAAAAGACATGATAAGACATGAAGTTGGGAAACCATTGATAGCCAAATTTCTAACAATTTTCATTTCTACGAGGCTAGCTTAGCTTTACACCATTCCTTTAATTATACACCTCACTACTTTCCAATCCTCTTCAGTTACTTTCATTAATTATAGCTCCTTGCACTAAGCCTTCCAATGCTACGACAGTGCCAAATACAAAAAAGACAAAAATTAAAGTAAAAAAAGGACTCCTAAATTATCTAATCCCGAAGTTATTAATACAAATTTTAACGTCAGCAGCTAATGCTTTGAATCACCCAAAACATTCTCTCTCTCCGTCTCTCTGCATGGCCGCGTTTGTGTGTGTGTGAAAAAGAATCCGCTAGCTGCAGAGCACAGAGAATTAAATCAAGTCTTAATGACTAAACCATCGTTGGATACCCATAGTGGTTTCGGCCAACGGTTTAGGATCATAATAATTAGCTTGGCATAATTTTATTACAACGAATTTGATCTCGACGACCGGGGTGCAGCCAGTCAGAGCCTGCGGATACAAACCTGGTGGCTCTGAAACCGGCTGGCCTTGGAATTCCACGGTTGGTTTCCGGGCCCAGACCCCGGTTTTAGGGTCCAGCCCCCCCCCCCCCCCCCTCTCTCTCTCTCTGACTTCGAATCCAATTGCCCCTTGTCGATAAGTCCAAATTAGAATCTCAGCATATTATTGGACCGGCAAACACTAATCTGTTTGTTTTATTAGCATGTCCCAGTTAATAAAACGATCGAAAGGGAGCACCGCAACCGAAAACCGGTTTTGTGCTGATTGCTGACGCCGTGGTATGGGATTTCCAAGCGACAGAGGTAAAAACCGTGGGACTTCAAAAAAAAATTTGGAAAAAACGCAACTCTTCGAGATCTCTCTTTTGGTTATATATAGCTATGCCACCGCCCGGTACTCTTCGATCAAGTTGTGAAAGGTAGCGTCTTTGGAGAGATATTTGGGTTCTTGTGGAGAAAAGGAGGAGGATTTGGGGAAGAGCTTGAGAGACAGAGAGATTAAGAGGTAGAGGAGATGGCAAGCACTGCTGGTCAAGTAATCAAATGCAAAGGTTTGTAGCCTTCTGGATGAATCCAAACTCATTAATGCTTTTCTTCTTTGGGTCATTCTGGTAATCTATTCTATTAGATAGAATAGGGCATTTTGATTTTTTTTTCTTTAATTTTTTTGGTCTTATAGTTCGTTCCTCTGTTCAACAAAATTTTTCCGAACTCTTTTTTTCTTGTCTTCTATTTAAAAGAAAAACAAAATCAATACTAGTTCTTGTTGATGATCTTTTTTTTTAAAAAAAAAGGGAAAATTTTCTCACTTGGTTCTTGATCACAGATCATATATTGAAACAAGTGATGGGTCTTTTGAAACTGGTTATTGGTTAGCATCTTTGTTTATTCTATGTTATCCATCATTTCTAGTGGCCTAATAGATCTTAAGGCTAGCCCGATGTAAAGTAGGAAAAGAAGTTGGTGATGAACTTTTTGTTTGTCGGAGACAGTAACTTGTTTTCTGATCCATGTCGGGTGTTCGTATATTGTTTGTTTTTGGATGCAGCGGCGGTCGCGTGGGAGGCCGGGAAGCCTCTGGTGATCGAGGAGGTGGAGGTGGCGCCGCCGCAGGCGATGGAGGTTCGGGTGAAGATCCTTTATACTTCCCTCTGCCACACTGATGTCTACTTCTGGGAAGCCAAGGTATTCTATTGGTGTTATAGGAAACAAACTAGATTTCTTTTTTTCAATTTTCTTTTTATAGCTGATGTCCACATCATCATTATTAGATGATCTATGTTTGTGTATGCTGTCTTGTTTGTATCATTAAAATGGTGTTGATGTTCAATTTTTACAGGGCCAGACTCCAGTGTTTCCTCGGATCTTTGGCCATGAGGCTGGAGGGTAGGACTTCCATAACCTTAACCATATCAAATGTCACTATCATCTTTTCTTTTGGATTTGCTTGCTATAAATTTCTTAAGAATTTGAAGTTTGAGATTATTATGGTGATTTTGGTTGGCAGTTACTTTTACTAGATGCTTAACAATGTTAAAACCATTTTCTATTTGACATGGTTTGAAAAGATACATGGTCAAAAACAGTATAAATGTGATTCATATTTTTCCCCGAGATAGTTCTCTTGTCTGTTGACTTTAAATACATGACATCTTTGCCTTGTTGGTGTTGTCAAAAGTTGACTTTGAATAATTGAGTAATTCCATGTTTAGATCCACTATTTCTCAGAGAAAATTCTGTGTTTACTGAAAACTTTGACAAGTAAATTCTTTTCATTTTGCAAAACCCCTCTCTAATTTTTTCTAGAAGAATACTTTATCGAATTTTATAGTCAAGATATATACTGAGGTTTTTAATTAAAAGAATTATTATTTGATGCCCTTAGGATTGTGGAGAGTGTTGGGGAGGGTGTGACTGACTTGCACCAGGAGACCATGTCCTCCCTGTATTCACTGGAGAATGCAAAGAGTGTGCTCATTGTAAGTCCGAGGAGAGCAACATGTGTGATCTCCTCAGGATCAACACTGACCGTGGAGTGATGATCAATGATGGGAAAACAAGGTTCAGTATCAATGGAAAGCCCATTTACCATTTCGTAGGAACCTCCACTTTCAGCGAGTACACCGTCATTCATGTTGGCTGTCTTGCCAAGATCAACCCCTCGGCTCCCCTCGACAAAGTTTGTGTTCTTAGCTGTGGCATTTCAACAGGTGAGACACCGAGGCCATTGTCTGCATAAGATTTAAAGGTTTAGATGTAGTGAGAGTGCTAATTATCTTTTAAATTGCTGTTGGATAGGGTTTGGTGCCACTGTTAATGTTGCAAAACCACCGAAGGGATCGACGGTGGCTATTTTTGGATTGGGGGCTGTAGGCCTTGCAGTGAGTATCTTTCTTGTATCATTTCTATCTAGTTCAGCAAGTTGTGGTTGGCTTGCCCCTTGTAGCAACCATACCCCACATTGGAAACTTTACAAAAACCCAAACCAGCACCAGCATCCTGAGCACTCTATTGCTGCTCTTTTGAAAACATCTGATTTGCTGCACCCGCAACTGTAGCCGCTGCTGCACCTGATTCTGCTGAGGTCTAGCCTTCTACATCTTGCTTCTGTAGATGTGTTAATATTGGTTTTGGTTAATTGATTCTATCTGTTTATGATCAGGCTGCTGAAGGGGCCAGAGTTTCTGGGGCCTCAAGGATCATTGGTGTTGACCTGAACCCCAACAGGTTTGAGGAAGGTAAAGCAACTATTCCTCTCAATCAGTGAAACCATATTACTGCATCAATTGAACTAGTCCGGCTAATTTAAGCATATCTATTCCTGAGTACTCCTTTTATGTGGTTCCTCATGTGGTAGCTGGAAATTTCTCTAGGGTGATGTACCTGCTTTGTAAATTCTATGGAACTCAAAACTTTTCCTGCTTCTTGCTTTCTTTCTTCAGGTGTTTTTTTTTTTTTTTTAATGCTTCTGCCACTCCTCCCGCTCTTTTTCTTGCACTTCCTTTCTTACTTAAAATGTTGATTTTAACGTTTTATGTGGGCATTTGATCGATATGGTTGTTTTAAAATACGGTACTAAGTCTCATTTTCTTTTTGGTGCCAGCAAAAAAGTTTGGTTGCACAGAGTTTGTGAATCCATTGGACCATAAGAAACCAGTCCAAGAGGTTTGTTTCTGGACATGATGATACTTTTTGTGTGCTGATATAGGACTTCTTTCATTCCATGACACCTGCTATATTGTAGTAGTTAAATTATATTATTTGGAAACATTTCAGCTGGTTATGATGTCTCAAGAGCAATGTACGTGATATTAAGTAGAAAGATTGAATATTTTTCAGGTGCTTGCTGAAATGACTAATGGTGGAGTCGATCGAAGCGTTGAATGCACCGGCAACATTAAAGCCATGATCTCTGCATTTGAATGTGTTCATGATGTAATTTCTTGCTTCCTTTACGAACTTGCAATAGAAACTATATGCTCTATTAATTTAGGCTTGTATAAGATGGTAATCTGAAAGTGTTGTCTGGCCTCAGGGTTGGGGTGTTGCTGTACTGGTCGGGGTGCCTCACAAAGATGCCGAGTTCAAAACCCACCCTATGAACTTCCTCAATGAAAGGACTCTCAAGGGAACCTTCTTTGGGAACTATAAACCGCGCTCTGACCTTCCTTCAGTCGTTGAGAAGTACATGAACAAGGTGAACAGCCTATTCTAATTTGTCTTTGCTTAATTAAAGTGATTAGGTTCTTCCAAATCATTTTTTTTTAAAAAAATCTCTTGCTTAATGCGT
>NC_026001.2:9343842-9368029 GCF_000442705.2 Elaeis guineensis
AAGCTTTCTCGGATCAACCAACAACTATAAATCTAGACAAGGGATTGACAGAGTTAGTTACCATCAGTTCATTTATTCGTGAAGGCAGTTGTATACAGTATTCCTGAGAGCAAAAAGAAAACAGGGAAAGCTCACCAAGCATGGAGGAGAGAAGAAGAGGAAGAAGAAAAAGGAATCCATTAGGTTTGGTGGTTTACATCATTGTGTGGACTATGGAGCTTTGTTTTTGGGTACCATGACACTATGTTGGAGAGTTAAGACGTGGTTACAGGACAATAAATTCAAAAAGGGGCGAATGAGCTCATGATTTCACTTATTTTATGGTTTATAGGCCAGGAAAAATTAATTGGGATAGGAGACAATGAAAAGGCCAACTTATCTCCGGGTCAAAATTAGAGTCTTTATCACATGCACGTGTTGGGCTTTGGATTAAAGTTTGGTCCAATTAGAAACTCTTTTGGGTGGGGACGTCTTTGAAGAAGGAATGGGACGTGTGTGACTAATTCTGCAGTGGCTGCGAAGCGATTACAACCCCACCCTCGCTAAATCTCTCCCAACGCCAACAAATGCACTTTTGGTCCCGCTTGCAATGAGCTTGAAAGTGAACCAGCTACAGCTATATTCAGTGCATGATTTAATTCACCCTCTCTCCTTTTTTTTTTCTTTTTTTTTTTTTTTTTTTTTGTGTTGATTCGAGACCGAGACGAAGATTGCTATTGTATTTTTCAGTTATTATATTGCAATAAGTATCTTACTTATTTAAACTTCTTATCATAATAATAAAATTATATTACTGCTATTTCAATAAGCTGGTATGGTGACCTGTAACCAACTTCCTGGGACAGCTTTATTTTAGTCCTTTAAATATAATTCTTAGATTTGCCCATCCATCGATTATAATATTATATTTTCACTATTTAATATATTTGAAAAAGAACATCTCATTAGTATGGGGATAATGAAATTCTCTGTCTCATCGCATATATATTTTATTATTGATTGATTTGTTTATTTATTTTTCAGAAGTCATGCCACTTTATACTCCCTCTCATGCGCATCTCACGTACATTAAATATTCACATTTTTAGTGATGAAACCATTTCATATTTATTGAATAAATAAATAATGAATGAATGTAATGAAACAATAATATATAATAGAAAAAATAATTAGAAAGAAAGAAAAGTAAAAAAAAACCCCTCACAGACCAAGCATCCAGATACAATTCAAAAGACAATCTAACCCACAAATAAAAAAGAACCCCCTCCCATCATGAAAATCACAAATCCAAGCAGCTAACCTCCATTGGTAAGAAAAAGCAAACCCTAAATATCTGGCATGCCTGTTCTATTGCTGCTGCATCTCACGTGCTCAGTCAGTAGCCTTGGCCTCTGCCATTTGCTCTATTGCCCCTCGGGTTTCTGCACCCAACTTCTCATAGCCAACGACCCAGTATTCTCTCCATCACCTCAACAACCACACACTCGCTCCACGATCAATGCCTTGCCGTCGCAATCTTATCCTTGTCAGTTCAGTTTCAAATTGCCTTATTTTCCCAACTCTTATCTTATATCACCCTCATTGAATATGAGACATTAGAGTCGATCTCCAAAAAAATTGATGAGAGAGAAATTAATCTAAAGATCTATATAATTGATCATGATCTATAAAACTAAAAACGAATGAATATGTATATATATAGTCAGATTAGAATCAAATTGATCAGATTTGGATTCAGATCTGATCATATTAAAATTCTATAATAGAAGTTCTATATCGACGATCCAAATCATTGAAGATGATCTAATACTTCAAAACTACTTGCACACTAAAAAATTATATGATTTGAAAACTCTTAACCTATGCATCAAGTAGTCAAAAGTTGAATAACCTAAATAAAATTGAATTAGTATATATTTTAGTCACTTGATGCATAGGCTAGAGATCTTCAAATTATATAATTTTAGATGTGCAAGCATTTTTGAGATGGTAGCTCACATCCAACGATTTGGATCATTGATGTAGAACTCCCATTGTCATCTCATTATCTAATTTTGATCTGATCGGATCTAAATTCAAATTCGATCGATCTTATCCAAACCTACTCCTATATACACACACAAAGCAAATACAAAACTGATGATTCCACTGATATGTTATAAGTTTTGGTCACCATATATGATTTAGAATAACCTCAAACTAACAACCAGCGGGCAATACTATACCGTCACGTTTGCATTCCTTTTCAACATTGAAATTTAAGAAGGTATTTTTCTCTATTGTTTAATATAAGTATGAAATAAATTGTGAAACTCTCACCATTTTTAAAAAAAATAAAAAAATTATAATCTAATTAATTAAGAACATAGCAACAACAAACGAGTTACTGAACAACTAGGCTCACGAGCTAACTAGAAACGCGTGGTCCATCCAAGCACTCGGCACCAGTTTCCAGACTCTTTTACACTTTTTGATAGCTATATTGCGGTCCCATGACATAGACCCGGCGCTAAAGGACCGTGCCCATACCTTGTGGGCCCTTGAATCTACTGTTTATGATACGTCCAGCAAGGACAAGGGAGTTTTGTCATTGGCCTGCACGTATTTGGTACGCTGATACCTCTGTATTTTATGTTCACCAATGGTCCAGTACAACTGTACTTTTTATAATCGATGCAATTGTATAGGCACCGGGAAAAGAGCTCCATGAGAGAACTTTTGGCTCTTGGACATTCTAAGTGCACAGAGCTGCATTCTTTAGTTTGGTGGGTGAGGTTCAGATCTTGCCGTCTTTGATTAGCAATTGATCTGCACATCGTCTTGACCTAAAATTTGCATCGGATCAATATAATCTTGTTCCATGTATTTTTTACCATCTTCTATCATATTGTATATCGATACTATCATCGGATGATATCAGTATAGGATCTAATATCGAAATAACAAATTTTTATTTGATCATTGTAATATCTCTAAGGTTTATCAGACGAGCATCAGACTTTGTTACCATGATATCTATTTGGCCATGATGATGCCCCCCAGGTTCATCATATGAGCGTTAGACTTTTGTCACCATGAGAAGTAGAAGCTAATTTTAAAACCAAATGACATTTTTGGTCACGGTGCTGATATGATACACGTGACTCCCAATTAGGTGCCAGACTTGGCCTGTTCATTGGAGCACATATCAAAACTGATCCTGTTTCCTAGGAAATGATCGGACTTGATTAATACACCAGGATCCAACCTGACAAAGTTCTGAGTTGGTATAGTTTAATTATATGAAATGGTATCCCAACATGACTCCATACAGGGAGAATAGTGTTCGGCATGTGGGAAAGCATGCACCATCTCCTACCCACCACCAAAGAGGAGGCATATACATTATACAATCAATATATGTTAAAAATATAAATGTTCATCCTTTGCTAGGAATGCTGAATTCTTGCATCAAGAACATAACTTGTGCATTAATATGCCACTTCTGCTCGGAAGCAGGAGGCTTTTATTGAATCTTTGGGTGCATTTCGTATTCTTGTTTTGTTCTCGATTGGATGAAAGAATTTTCTCTTTATTTGTTGTTTTTGTTCATCCGGATGTGCCAAAAAAGTTGTTGACCAATGAAAAGGATGGCAAGTCAAAAGGCAACGAGATGGATAGCTGCACGGGCATGCCGCTGGAGTTAGGATAGCCAGAGAGTGGTATAAAGATATGAAGATAGTGGGGATTCAAGTGTCTTCTGTCAAAGATTTTCACCATCATTACACTATCGTTCGTAGCAGATAGATTTAGATAAAAATAAAAGTGGAACTTGAACTACGATAGAAGAAGTATAAATTAACACTATTTCTAAAGTAAAATCCTACTAATAAATAAAGTTAAACTAAGATAAAAGAATATATATATCGATATATTGCACGTCGATGGATCAAGGATATAATTTTGCTTATTTATACTATAATAATAATAATTATCTATTTTTATGGTTGCTAGGTATATCTAACTTCCTTTTCTGACAATTTGAATAACTAATGTTAGTTATCCATTCACTATTCTATATTTGTCAAAACAATTATTTTATATGAGCTGTCAAACCGATAATTATATTTCGATGGCCTTGGTTTATCCAACGTGCTTATGCTAGTTGTTTCTCTCTATAGATCTATTTGGTTGGAGGTAATCTGGCATGAAAAAATAAATCCCATATCAGATTATCGTATTTGATATGAAAAATAAAAGAAAGAGATGGTAAAAAAAATTGATGAGCCCTATATTTATTTTTCGAATAGAGAAAATAAAATAAATACTATGAAGGATTGGTATTTAGTAAATTTGGAGTGATAATAATCCATACTTGATAAAAATATTCTAATAAAGCTACATATATAATAATTAAATTTATTCTAATATCTTTCTAAATTTATTCAATAAAAATTTTGATAAAAAAATTAAGATGAAGATAGGATTATGTAAATAGTTATATAATTATAGTCATTATATCAAAACTTATTGGAGATGATAATGCTATCATAATATTAAAAAATTATTTTATGTTGAAGGATATATTTGTAAATTTAATCATATTTCTATATAGATTTACCTCCAATCAAACGTAATAATTTTTTTTCAATATCTTCCATAGTAATTTTTTCATCAGCCAAATATAGTAAAAATTATTTTTTTTATAATTATTTTTTTAAATAAATAATTTTTAAAAATTATCAAATTATCCCATAATCTGACGTATCCCAATTAAACAGAATCTTAATATCTCAGAGACCGATTCAGTTGCTTCAATCTATTTCTTGCACCGATCGTCAGACTCTATATGTTTTATATTATGATTGATCATCAGACTCTGTATATTTTATATTACAGTTGATCATTATCAAGTCTTTGAACATAATAAATTAAATACATAACAAAAACAAACAAGTTACCAAACAACCAGGCTCACGAGTTTATCAGAAAGGCATGACCCATAAGTACCGAGCACTAGTTTCCACCTCCCAGACCCTTTTACGCTTTATTATTCTGCGGTCATGTGACAGTCTACGCACTAACGAAGCGTGCCCATATCTCCGTGCGTCCTTGGAACTTCTAGCTTATGATGCATCCAGCAAGGACAAGGGTATTTTGTTATTGGCGTGCACGTATTTGGTACGTTGATACTCTTGCATTTTACTTTGTACAGCACAACTGTGCTTTGTACGATTGATACAACCGTATAGGCACTGGGAAAAGAGCTCCATGAGAGAACTTTTGGCTCTTGGACATTCTAAATGCACGGAGCTTCATCCAGTTTGGTGGATGAGGTTCTGATCTTACTGTCTTGGATTAGCAATTGATCCACACATCTATTTGGCCTAAAGTTTGCACCGAATCAATACATCGATACTGATATTTAGTATATCTCATCATCTCATATCATACGATATATTGATATTTTAATAAGATGATATCAGTATAAAATTTAATATTAAAAAATAAATCTTGATTTAACCATCATGTACTTTGTTACCACGACATCCATTTGGCTATTGGGATGGCCCCCAAAAGCTTGTCATATGAGTGCTGGACTTTTGTGACCATGAGATCTCGAAGCTAGTTTTAAAACAAAATGACATTTTCGGTTACAGAGCTAATATAATACACGTGAGCCCGAATTAGATGCCAGATTTGGCCTGTTCATTGGAGCATATATCAAGACTAATCCTGTTTCCTAGTAAATGATCAGATTTGATTAATAAACCAGGATCCAACCTGACAAAGTTCTGAGTTAGTACAGTTTAATTATATGAAATGGTATCCCAACATGACTCCATATAGGGTGAATAATGTTCGGCATGTGGGAAGGCATGCAACATCTCCTACCCTGGCTACCCACCCCACCCAAAAGAAAAAGGCATATGCAATCAATATTATATCTAAAAAGTAAATGTTCAACCTTCTGCTGAGAATTCTCGCATCAACAACATAGCTTGTGCATTAATATGCCAGTTCTGCTTTCCTATTCTCATTTTATTCTAGATTGGATGAAAGAATTTAATTTTTGTTTGCCCTTTTTGTCTCGTCTAGTTGCACCAAAAAAATCGTTGACTCATAGAAAGAGTGACGAGTCAAATAGCAATGAAATGGATAGATTTACTGATGACAATCGAAGTTAGAATAGCCAGAGAGCTGATAATTCCATCATGATACCATTATTCGAAGGAGATAGGTTTCAATAGAAATAATGATTTGGTTCTACTTTTTCGAAATAAGAAATCACTTTTTTCTAGCAAGAAGTAGAAGTTTTTTTTTTTTTTTTTTTTTTTTTAAGTAAAGGGGTTTTTGATTCTTACTTCTTGAAAAGTAAAAAAGTAAAAAAGTGCCGTTTGTTTTTACCTTCTCAAAGTATTAAATAGACTAAAATGCCATTCAATGTATGAACAAATATTTACAAAAATATCAGCTTGACTTTTTTTTTTTTGAGCTGGTGCTCATAAATCTAGGAGAATTTTTTTTAACGTGTAAAACTATATTAAAAGTGAAAATAATAAATAAAATAGTCTATCAAAATTTCAACAATCAGATAGTACAAAAAAGTATAAGTAGTAATGCAAAACTTAAATATATTAGTAACTTACCATAATCTTGTCACGTCACCATTCATCTGATGCAGTGATGGTGCCATTCTCCTCGTGCCAACCAACTCCATATTGTAGTCTCTTCAAATTTTGATAATTTTTTTAGCCGATTTTCAATGAATCTCAATGATTTTTAAATTGTTTGTTCGAATACTCTTTATTAGTTATTTTCTTAAACTTTGAGACTGCATTCTTTCAACCATCGGTATTCAAACAAGTACCATACCTATTTTCTTTCTTTGCTTCACCAATATAAAGATCAAGAAAGATTTTTGAATTTCAATGAGCTGACATACTGAAACATACCAGTAGCAATGTACGTGTGCGTGCGTGATTTTAGTCTTCAATAGCGAAAGAAAAAAAGTGGTACAGAAAAAACAAGCATAAACGAAAAAAAAAGTGTCAGAGGAGAAACAGACAAAAAAGAAAAAAAAATGTCAGAGAATAAACGGGCAAAAAAATAGATAATGCACTATTGACCATGCTATAATAATCTTAAGTATAATATAGGTTTGTCACTTGTGCATATACAGTAAAATAGTGCTCTCCCAGCAGGCAAGAAAGATGGATAAAAGCCTCACTACTAGTAGACAGTGAAGCTGCCATATAAGAAAGAATGTTATCCAGCACAGTCTTTCATACCATTAATCAATTAATCATGCAACTTCTTATGTTTGTTTCTTGTACGTATTTGATCGAACAGATGAGAAGCACAAATGAGTATAAGGAGAAAGTTGAAACAGTACTGATCTTTTCATTAAAATCTTGTGAATGGATTGGCTTTCTCCAATTAAACAAATTAATGATGACATGAGCTCAGGCAAAAATCAAAACTTCCATCTATTTTTAATATTACAGAGAAAGAGAGTGCGTAGAAGAAGTTCACAAAATCGCACAAAAAAAGGTCAGAAGAAGAGATATAACCGATATACGACGGCAATGGCAAGGACGAGGTGACGGCAAGAGATCTCTTGCTCTCATATCTGGATTCAGTCGAGGTCTATGTTCAAAGTGCTGGATTCACCAAGTTCTGGGTTCCTCTCGAGAAAGTAAAGCCTCATATGGAGTAATTTTGAGATGTTAGCGAGGGTATAGTGGAAAGAAAAGTTTTATTAAACTTTAGAATAATTTCGACTGAGTCCCAGCCTGATACTTTTCAGAAAAAAAGGAACTTGTTTGCTGCTTCTTTTCATCTCCGATTTTTGCTTTGATGGGAAAAATGACTTTTTTTTCTGTAAAATCAAATAATATTTTTTTTTGTCAATTTTATTTTTTTTAACAAAAAAGTCAGAAATTACTTTTTTTTTTCTAGTAAAATCAAACAAGCCCTACGATAGGAGAAATATAAGTTAATGCTATTTCTAAAATAAAATCCTACAGATAAATGAAGTTAAACTAAGATAAAGGAATACATATTGATATACTGGATGTTGATGGATCTAGAGTATAATTTTACTTATTTATATTATGATAATAATATTTATCTATTTTTATGGTTGCTATGTATATCTAAATTTTTTTTTCTGATAGTTCAAATAATTAACGTTATTTTTCCATCTACTACTCTATGTTTGTTAGTATGCTTGCTTTGTATCTACTGGCAGACTGATAATTATATCTTAATGGTCTTCGTTTATCCAATGTGCTTATACTAGTTGTTTCTCTATATTCAACCTATAATACAATCTTATTTACTGGAAAATGTCTTAAGATTAATTCGATTGCTTCGATCTATTCCTTATACTAGCCATTTGACCTCATATACTTTATATCACTGTTGATCATCGTCATCTTAATCTTTCAACCTGCTCATCAGCATCATAGATGAATTCTGTTTCTTCAACCTATATCTTCATATAAGTAATATTTGTCTGGGCCAAACCCTACAAAGCTCAACTAGCATCATGTGATTCTTAACTGTTTTTACTTAGCTTTGCCTATGTAGTGTTTACTTGTGATGTTCAATTAAGATATTGAGATAAGGTGTAAATAATTTTTAACTCTTTTAAGCTTTTGGTGATAAAGATTCGTCACTTTCTAAAAGAGCGAAAATGAAAGCAAAGCAAAGAATTGTAAAGAAACGCAAATGCGGCAACAGTACCAAATAGATTCTCGATTATAATGTATTTAAAACTTTAATAATGACTCAAAATTTATCAAGGGATGGTAAGGAAATAAAAACAATACTACTCTCCGAAAGTTTACATATACATTTTGTTTACGACCTTTGTTTTGCCAACATGATTTGACTCGGTTGTGGGCACATCCTCCTAAGTGCTTGCTCTTGAGTCTTGATGAAAGCTTGAGCTTTAACCACGATAATAGCGCATTTTCAATGCACTACTCAAATATAAGTGTTGTAACTATTATTTTTGTGATCTACTTTCTTGCGATAAAGCTATTTATTTGCTTTTCTTGGTGCAATACCCCCCCAAAAAAAAGCTTGATTTTGTTGGATTACCATTTATTTCTTTTTGTTGGCAGCACGCCAAAATGAAAAGATAAAACATACTTAGATAGTTTGTTGGATTATTCAATTTCAAATGAATAATTCATGATCCCTTTTTTATAAAAATATTTCATTAATGCGTATAATTCACTATAAATATTGGACTTTCTTTATTCTATCATATTTCATCAATCATATAGTTTGACCTCATTAGGAAATGAAGTAATTTTTATTTTCAATACATTGGTTAAAAAAGAAGTTGATCTACTTATATTAGAATTGCTTAGAAACAATTAAATTACAAACTTGGAATCTCCCTCCTTTTGAATGTTATAATCGGTAAGCAACTAGTTTGCCTGTGTTGAAAGAAGAAAAAACCAATACAATAGCATAAAATTGACAAGGATAAAAGGGGGACAAATTTAATTATCTGATATGTAAATAAATAAATATTTTCTTCAATGAATTTTTCCACTCATATTTTTATTTTATATTGAAATATATTTTTTGATAGTTATCTACTCGCAACTCACACATTTCTTAACAAATCATGTAATTATCTACCATGACAAAATTTAATGACAAACAAATATGAAATGAACATCTATCTTTCCTAGGGAAAGGTCTTTGGTTGAAACCTCGAAACATATAAAGCCCATTCTTTTGTGGGTAAATATAGGGATATCAACGGGTATCCTACCTAATGGGTACCCACTGGATAGGATTGAATTTTTTTTTTTTTTTTTGAAAAACCCACCACGGGTCAGGTTAGGGTCTTAGTTTTGAAAATTTGTAGCAGATAGGATCGGATTGTGGATTTATCCCTAAACCCTATCTATCTGACTAGTATATGTATTTACTAGAATACCCCCTCCATAATAGTATATTTACAAATATACATACATGTATATACCAAATTTTTTAGGGATTTAGGGTTTCTTTTGTCATAGTATGTATCTGTTTGTATTATATAAATTGATGGTTGAAATATGTTTTAGAATTTGTTTGATTTAAAATAGGTGTGAAACTTGATAAATTTGAAACATATTTGATTTGGTGGTATTTGCATTATACATTTGCTTGGATAGGTTATGGATAGAGTCGAATACAATCCACCACTCACATAAGTAGGGTAAGGATTGAAAATCCATACCCACCATGGTAGGTAGGATTGGATGGTGGGTAGGGGGTAAGGGATGGATAGGATATGGATTTAGCAAAACCCATACTTTATCTTACCCATTGATATCCCTAGGTAAATATCATCAAAAAGTTGATCAACTTCCTCATTGATTAACTTACTCATATTCTCGTATTTTTCAAGATGGATAAGTTACTTTTTTATGATAGCATTTATCCATAAAATAGAAGAAAATCTTATCCATCTAGAAGATGGCTAAATCATTTTTTCATCAATAAAAAAAATAATCTTTTTAATTCATTCTTAATATACTCTTAACCTTATAACAATAATAATATAATCATATAATATATTACTATGTATAATAATATATAGTACTATAATATAATATAATATAATAATATAGTATATTATTATATATAATAATATTATATAATATATTTTATATTATATTAATATAATATATTGATATAATATTATATAATATATATTATTATAATATTATTGAAATTTGGGGTTTGGTCCATGCATATGTGTTTCAGAATTTTATTTTCTAAATACTGCAGCGGAGAATAAGATCAAAATAATTTTAATTTGAATTATGTATGCATGAAAATATAAAACCACATGGATCTATCTCATATGTTGAAATTGATGTATGCTGAAATTCAGATTGTGATCAAATCACATATCTGTTTCGTAATCTTTTTCTTCAAATTTAGATCTGGAAGAGAAGAGGTCCTTTCTTAGCCGCACAAGTGTTCGACCTCTACGAGTATCCACTCGAGATCAGTTTGGAACAGCCCTCTTTAATCTGAATTTTTATTCTTCAAAATTCAACCTGTTGAAACTGAACGAAGTTTGGATTGCAATCAACACTTAATCTCTTTTTTTGATCTTTTTCTTCTTCTCTTCTCTAGAGTTTCTCTCTTTGCTATGTGCTGCTACCAGATGCTAGAAACCAGCAAAGAAGAGGCACCCAACAGCCTTGGGGCGTGGGACTCCTTAGGATGCGTGTTCTAAGAGAAATGGGGTGTGGGATGCCCAAGAGAAGAGAAAGGGAGGGGAAGAGAAGGCATGGGACTTCTCTTTTGATATGTGGAGTTGCTGGTTTGGATGCTCTAGGGACCTTAGGGGAGGTCCTTTTAAATAGGCACAAGGATTGAATCCTATTTCATCTCATAATACAAATCCTGCTTGGATTATGAATCCTTATAACTTAAGCTATTCAACTTAGATTAGAAATCTTTTTAGGCACCAACAATTAGAGCCTTTGCACCAATAATTAGACATCCCAAAACATACCCAAGAGACACTCTATAAGAGAACTAAAAGCCCTCTAATCAATTGACATGCTCAACTTGATCAAATTAAGGTGGCGCCCAAGAATAACTATCAAAATTAATTAGAGACTTGCACCCTTAATTTATATGATTTATAACCTTAGACATCCAACAATTGGAGTCTCATGAATCTTATTCATATAGATTATTAGTAGGTAATTAAGTTAGAATTATCTTATCAAATAAGTAATCTCAATAAAAAGAGAAATTGGGTCCAACCATATGCTAGTAAGGTTATCATGAACCCAATGAATTTCTCTAAATCTAATTGATACTTCATAAGCTCAATTGCTAATTTCAGGCCTAATCTTTTTATTGTATGACCCCATAGGTTCAATTCTATTTGATAGTGAGACATACAATGATCTCTTATCATTGTATCATTGAAATTCTTTTCAATGGATCGGAACAATTTCACTTTAACTCAACAAAGATTGTCGATCCAGAATAATCCTAGTGAGCTCTCACAATCCATCAGTGACACCTAACAGTATATAATGGCAACTCAGTAGAACTGAAATGAACCTCTAGGTGTAGTTAACGTGTGATTCAGTCCCTCTAGTGTGAGTTCTGACTAGATGGTAGGTTATGGATAAATCGTCAAACCTCAATATCAGTCATATGATAGATTCGATTAGCTCAAGCCTAGTTGTGACTTCTATAAAAAAAATTTTTCTATCAATCATACTGCTGTGGCCACAGATTCTTGGACTTAGCCTCTCAAATCCCGTAGGACTACTCCTTTCTATCAAGATCAATAGATCTTATCTTGATGCGTACCCTACTCCTACAGTGGATCAACTATCCCCAACATCCACTACAAGAACTCATTGAGATCAATATTTATGTGTCAGTCAAACTTCAATAGCCTCACTGTGAGTAGCAGTACTATCTCAAGTCAAAGAACCAGTCACACAACTACAGCATCGAGATAATCATCAACGATCAAATAGAAATTCAAGTGATCTCTCGTATGGTCATGCTCAGTACTAGTTGTTCTCTAACAACTATCCAAACTCATCGCCCTGTGCTCTACACAGTAGACCAGAGACTCATCTATCCTGAAGGAAGCGATTTGTGCATCAGTCTATTTGGATCAATCACCATCCTCATGATGATCCTATGATCGAAAGTATTTAAGAATTAAATACATGTTTCTAATTCTCAACACTTTGAGAATATATATCGAAACTAATTCATGGATGATTCAAGGACACATCACACTTGAATGAAAAAGAACTTGTCCTTTTATTGATCATATCAATATATTAAGTATAAAATTGTATCCTAAAATTATTACAATATATCAGCCATATTGACTTCTAGGACATACATCTAACAAATATATAATAATATAATATATTATAATATTATAATATATTATTATATATTATATTATAATATAATATTATAATACAATAATATAATATATTATCTTATATTATTATATACAATAATATTATATAATATGCATATATATAACATAATATATATTATATACAATAATATAATATATATTATATCATATTAACATAAGGCATTAATATAGAATAATATAATAATATAACATACAATTATAAATTAATATATTATCATATATTGTAATATATTATAATAATATAATAATATAATAGTATGATATTATATTATATTATTATACATAATAATATTTGTATAATATATTATTATATACTATATTATTATAATATAAATAATATACTTATTATAATAATAAAATAATATATTATTATATATAATAATATTTATAATTATAAATGGTATTATCGAAAATATGTATAGATCTTAGCAACTTATTTAGAAAATTAGTAATATAAAAGAACATAAATAATAATCTTTTAAACTATTTTTTAATATATAAAAGAACATAGATAAATTATTTTTCTATCTAAATGTTGTCTGTTAAATACTTATCTAGAAAAATATAGATTTCTGGATAATTTCTTTTACCCTCAAAAGAATAGGCCCAAAAGGGCTCATTTTTTTATGGATAAATATCATAAAAAATTTACTAATTTTTTTATTAACTAACTTACCCATATTCTCTCACTTTTCAAGATAGGTAAATTATTTTGCATGGATAGTATTTATCCATGAAATGAGAAAAAAATTTTATCCACCTAGAGAGTGGCTAAATTATTTTCTAATTCGGCTAGTAAGTATGTATTTAATTTTATTCTTAAAATATCTCATTTTTGTTTTCAATGTTTCCATCATTCAATATCCAATAATACAGTTATCCACTTTCTTTAAGCCTAAAAGTATAAAGAATATTATGAAAAATATAGATAAATTTTAACAACTTATCTAAGAAAGTAATAATGTAAACGAATATGGATAAATTTCGAAGCTTCTTTTCCATACATGAAAGAATATTAATAAATTATTTTTCTATCTAAATATTATTTAGAAAGTATTTATCTAAAAAAATATATTTTTTAGATAAATTTTTTATTTGCAGATGAATGGACCCATCTTATAATAATATTATATATAATAATATTTATAATTATAATGATGTTATCAAAAATATGTATAGATCTTAGCAACTGTTGGTGCAAAAATCTGCTTGCGCCGGAGAAGCTGGAGTCGAGGAAGTCGCGGTCGCCGCCGGGACCTGCAAAGGAAGTCTAAACCGGAGGTGGGGTTGCTCCGGCAAGACCCTCCGACGCTCAAGTCAGTTCTCTGCCTCAACAAGAATGGAGTGCTCGAACGGAGAATTTAGCAAAGTTTTGAGATAAGAAATGAGCTTAAAGAATAACGTATCTGGATTTCCCTTTTATAGATGGAGGAGGCAGCGGATTGATGGCGACGTTTGTAACCGCTTGGTAGTGGGCCGCCCATGGTCAGGAGAATTGATTGCGAAAGATAAGGGAGCGGACACGTGGCCATCACCTCGACCCGCCGCGTGGAATCTGTTATGAGGGGTGGAGCAGCGTCCGTTGTCAGCGGACAGGAGAATCGCATGGTATCCGTCGCAGGAGGTGGAGCAGGTTCGTGGCCGTCACTGTGGCCTTCCAGGGGATAGTGGAGCTGTGCGGAGTCCGCCACAGGAAGTGGAGCAGGGCGGCTATGGTTACTGCGGCCTGTCAGGGAATGATGGCACTGCGCGGAGTCCGCCACAGGGAGTGGAGCAGGGTCGTGGCCGTTTTGAGGGCCTGTCAGGGGGCGTGGATCTGCCGATTGGAGCTCGGCAACGGCCGGGGCCCGGTTTCTGTTGAGGTCCGGGTGAGGTCCTCCTGGCGGTAGGGGTCGTGAGCGGAGCCCGACTCCCGGGGAAGTCCGGGCGGAACCCTCTCGGAGCTGAGGTTGCGGATGGAGCCCGGCTCTCGTAGGAGTCCGGGCGGAGTCTGCTTGCGGCTGTAGCCGTTGGCGTCAGAGATGAGGCTCGGCTCCCTTAAGAGCACGGGCGAGGTCCTCCAGCAGTTGGTCCCGAGAGCGGAGCTCGGCTCCCGTAGGAGTCCGGGCGGAGCTGTTCTGGTGTTGGCGGTGGAGCCCGGCTCTCGTAGGAGTTCGGGCGGAGCTGCACTTGCTGTCGTTGGTGGAGCCCGGCTCCCGTAGGAGTCCGGGCGGAGCTGCGCTGCAATCAAAGTTAAGGGTGAAGTCCGGCTCTGGTAGGAGTCCGGATGGAGCTTACCAGCAGTTGATACTGAGAGCGGAGCCCGACCCCCGTAGGAGTCCGGGCGGAGCTGTTCTGATGTCGGCGGTGGAGTCCGGCTCCCGTAGGAGTCCGGGCGGAGCTGCACTTGCTGTCGTCGGCGGAGCCTGGCTCCCGTAGGAGTCCGGGTGGAGCTGCACTTGCTGTCGTTGGTGGAGCCCGGCTCCCGTAGGAGTCCGGGCGGAGTTGCGCTGCAATCAAAGTTAAGGGTGAAGTCCGGCTCTGGTAGGAGTCCGGATGGAGCTTACCAGCAGTTGATACTGAGAGCGGAGCCCGGCTCCCGTAGGAGTCCGGGCGGAGCTATTCTGATGTCGGCGGTGGAGCCCGACTCCCGTAGGAGTCCGGGCGGAGCTGCACTTGCTGTCGTCGGCGGAGCCCGGCTCCCATAGGAGTCCGGGCGGAGCTGCACTTGCTGTCATCAATTCCGTTGAGGGTTTCGGCTGTGGGTATTTTACACCCAACACCAGTCCCCCTACATCCGAGTTTGAATTTCAAACGAAGGAAGTACTCAGAGGTACAGCCGGAACCGTCCCTTCGAATCCTGCACCCTGCCGCTCCCAGATATTTTGGCATTAAATGAGCGCGTGCCGGAGTCTTTCCGATTTGGAGCGGCACGAGGGGACGCTTCGAAAACCCTGCAGGTACGCTGGCCTAGGTACGGCGCAATTACGACCCTGCTAACCGCCAGCCGCCTTTAGCCGTCTGCCACGGGGAGTGGGACACGCGTCAGATGCGGACTGGCCTGGGGGGATTCGAGATCATTATGGTGCCGGATCCCAGGGTCTATTTAAACCCGTCCTCCCCCCTTCAGGCGTCCCACTCCATTTCTGATTTTTTGCTGGCGTCTGTCATCTCCCCGAGAGTCTGCTCTAGCAAACGCCCTCTCGAGCCGTAGGCGCCTTCCGTTTCTCGCTCCCCGGGTCCCTAGAGCAAGATAGGTTAGTGCCAACCTTCTTCTTCTTACCGCCTAGGGGCTTCTCCTCTTTTCATTTCTTTCGTGTCTTCTTTTGAGTTGACCTTCGGCGTCTCGTTCCCTTCTCGGTTTGCCTTTCTAGGGCCCTTTAGGTTCTCCCCCCAAAAAAAATATCTTCCGATTCTTCTGCCCCCGCAAGTTCTGGGAGTTCTTCTGCTTCGAACCCCCAGGCCCCTGTCTCTGCGGACGAACCCGCGTTCGGGGCAGGGCCTCGCCCGGTTTTCGTACCGGGCGCCATTCCATGTTCGTCGACTCCGGACGAACTCCTTCTGATAAGGGCTCGGTATGGGGTCCTTCGGAGTACGACCTGGAGCTTCCTGGCCCCTCTGACCGGGCCAGTGCTCCCCCTCCTGGTCGCTTTTGTTTGTACCAGGAGGCATTTCGCGTCGGACTCCGGCTTCCGCTTCCAGTCTTTGTTGCCGCCTTCTTTCGCTTCTTAGACATTTCTCTCGCCTCTGTCGCCCCGAATTCCTTTAGGTTTTTGATAGGGTTTCTCTCTCTCTGCCATATAGCCGAGGTCCAGCCATCCCTCTCCTTGTTCAGACATTTCTACACCTTCAAACGTCATCCTTCAGCGAAGGACTGGTGGTACTTCTCCCCCCAGTTCGGAAAGAAGGGGTTGCTGAAGGGCGCCCCTTCTTCGATTCACAACTGGAAGGAGAAATTTTTCTTTGTCTACTGCCCGACCCTGGAACTAGGTCTGCCCCCTTGGGGGTCTCTGAGGGATTCCGTCCGCCGGGCTCCCAGCCTGGGAGAGGACAACCTCCAGGCCGTCCAAAAGCTTCTGAGTTACCCCGCTCCTTCCCTTCCTAACCTTCTGAGGGAGCAGCTTCTTTTCAACATCGACCTGAGCCCTCAGGATCCAGCAAGTATATATCTTTCCTTTTCTTGCCTTCTTCTTCTCTCTCTTTTTTTTTTTTTTTTTTTTTTGACTTTGGACTGATTGGTGCCGCTTTTTCTTTCTTCTTTTCTTTTCCTGTTGTTTTTTTTTTTTTCAGCAATGGACGCCGAAGCCACGCGAATGCTCGCCAAGGCTATGAGAGCTCAGAAGAGGAAGGGCGCGACGACCTCCGGTTCGGCGAAGAGGGCCAGGGTGGAGGAGACGAGCTTGGCTACGCCTGTCCAGGCGACTCCGGCCATCGACATTCCTTCGGATGCCGAGCCAGCGGCCCCCCGGGCTCCCTCAAGGAGCCCGCCGACTGGGGTCCCCATTCCGGAGGTCCGCCCCACGGAGGCGCCCGCCGCGGGGAGGAGGAGGAAATCGGTGGCCCGCAGGGCGAGCAGCCACCGAGCTGCTGCAGACGAGTCCGTCTGCTCCGAGGGGGGATCGGAGAACCCCTTCAACGATAAGGCTCTGATCAGGCGGCTACTCGACGGCTGCATTCTGTCCGATGTCGTGGAGAGGATTGACCGCGCCGATCCCGAGCAGCGGGCCTGGGACACTTTGGGGTCCTTTCTTGAGGTAAGCGGATGTTTATTTGCATGGTTGCTCGGTCTTTGTTGTAATTCTCTATCCGTCCTTGCAGATTGGGCACCAGCTCTTCGCTTATGTCGAGGCGTTGGGCCGCATGAGAAGGGACCTTCTTTGGGTGGAGGAGCGCTGCCAGGACGAGGTTGCCCGTCTTCAAGCGAAGACGGCCGAGGTGGCCGCCCTCCGGGAGGCCCTGGAGAGAGAGAGGCAAGATCGGGAAGAGGAAAGACAAGCCCGGGAGGAGGAGAGACGAAGCTTGGAGGAGTCGGCGAGGAAGGCGGAGGCCGAGGTCGCCCATTTGGCCGAGCAAACTCCGGTTCTGGTCTCGGAGGCCAGGACCCTTGCGGTGGAGGAGTTCAAGGCCTCCGCGGAGATGAGGGAGCTGAACGTCCAGTTCGGCCTGGAGGCGTTCACCAAGGGGTTCGAGCTCTGCCGAGAGAGGGTGGCCAGCAGATACCCCGACCTTGATCTCGACTTTTTGGAGGAGTCTGACGACGAGACCGCCCCTTCGTCCGCCGCCACTGGAGTCGCACCCCCCGCGCCGAGCTCTCCACCCCCTGCCCCCGAGGTCTGAGACCTCCGATCTTGTATCTTTCTTTTGTCACCATATTTCCTTTCCGTTTGTCTTCAAAATTAATCAATAAAGTCGAATTTCTCATTATGGATGGCCTTTCCTTCCCCCTGCTCCTCCTTTTCTGCCTTTCTTCTTGTAATGAGTCGGTCTTTGACGTTTGCATCTTCCGATGGCAGTGTCCTGCCGAAGCACTCCCCTTGCCCCTGGGGGTCCCGCTGAAGTCAACTATCCAACGACTGAAAAAGGAGGTCCTCCATCTGACGAAGAAGTTGAAGAAATCAGAGGGCGAGCTCCGCCAGTCAAAAAAATGCTATTCTGAGGCCGCCGCTGAAGCCGTCCACTTCAGGAGTCTCCAAGTGAAGGCCATCATGGACTATAGCCGGAGGAAGACGAATTTCACAAAGGAGCTCGAGGAATGTACGAAGAGCGCCAGCGACCGAACTTGGGCTCAAGAAGCCAGGATCAGCGCCCTTAAGGTGGAGCTGTCAGCTGCGAAGAGGAGGATCGGCCAGCTGGAAGGGAACTCATCCCGGCTCACAGCGCAGGATGAGCAGAAATGGTCGCAAAAGGTCTCCGACCTCTAGAAGCAGCTTCAAGATGCTGAGATGAGCCACGATGTGCAGCGGGCCAGTTGGTGCCGGCAGGTAGAAGAGTACAAAGGAAGATTTCGTCAAGCGACGGACGAGGTCGTTCGTCTCCAGAGGCAGTTGGTTACTAGGGCGCAGCTTGCTAACGCTCAAGATACCGAAGAGCTCCTAGCCCTGAGGGGCACTGTCGAGGGGATTTCCGTCTCCCTTGGGGAGAAGACAGCCGAGCTTCAACAAGTGAAAACCCAACTGGCGCTCGAGTGGAAGGCCGTCGCGGATGCAGAGGCGGAGTCCGAAGTTCTGCGGAAGCGACGTCGAGAAGCGGAGGCAGAGAGCCGACATCTTCGTCAGATGCTCCGGGATACGCTGCAGAAGAAGGAAGAACTAGAAGAAACAGTGGAGAATCTGAGGCAGTCCTGGTTGAGGGATGGAGGTGATCACCCTAGGTCAGAGGGAGCAGGACCTCCTTAGAGTTCTTTTGTAGTCATCCCCTTTTTATAGCTGCTTTCTTCTTGTCGTTTTGTCCCTCTTTTCCTGGCCGTCCTGGCCCTGTAGTACGTATATCGAAAATGAAGAAAAAGCGCTTTGTGTTACCTTGCCCATGCGTAGCACCGATATTGTCGTCCATTGACCCTTTCTCGTCGTTTGGCTTGTTTGGCTTAGATGTCGTCGTGGGAAGGGACTCTCCCCTTCCCACCGATCTCGTCATGTGGCCAAGTCTCGCCACCATTTTTAACCCTTGCTGGCGAAGTAGCGGATGGAGCCCGGCTCCCTTAGGAGTCCGGGCGAAGTCCTTCTTGGCGGTGGAACCCGGCTCCCGTAGGAGTCCGGGTGAAGCTTTCCTTGGCGGCGGAACCCGGCTCCCGTAGGAGTCCGGGTGAAGCTTTCCTTGGCGACGGAACCTGGCTCCCGTAGGAGTCCGGGTGAAGCTTTCCTCGGTGGCGGAACCCGGCTCCCGTAGGAGTCCGGGTGAAGCTTTCCTCGGCGGCGGAACCCGGCTCCCGTAGGAGTCCGGGTGAAGCTTTTCTCGGCGACGGAACCCGGCTCCCGTAGGAGTTCGGGTGAAGCTTTCCTTGGCGGCGGAATCCGGCTCCCGTAGGAGTCCGGGTGAAGCTTTCCTCGGCGGCGGAACCCGGCTCCCGTAGGAGTCCGGGTGAAGCTTTCCTCGGCGACGGAACCCGGCTCCCGTAGGAGTCCGGGTGAAGCTTTCCTTGGCGGCGGAACCCGACTCCCGTAGGAGTCCGGGTGAAGCTTTCCTTGGTGACGGAACCCGGCTTCCGTAGGAGTCCGGGTGAAGCTTTCCTCGACGGCAACCCGGCTCCCGTAGGAGTCCGGCGGAGCTTTCCTCGACGACGGAACCCGGCTCCCGTAGGAGTCCGGGTGAAGCTTTCCTCGGTGACGGAACCCGACTCCCGTAGGAGTCCGGGTGAAGCTTTCCTTGGCGACGGAACCCGGCTCCCGTAGGAGTTCGGGTGAAGCTTTCCTTGGCGACGGAACCCGACTCCTGTAGGAGTTCGGGTGAAGCTTTCCTCGACGCGGAACCCGACTCCCGTAGGAGTCCGGGTGAAGCTTTCCTTGGCGACGGAACCCGGCTCCCGTAGGAGTCCGGGTGAAGCTTTTCTTGGCGGCGGAACCCTCTCCCCCCTCCGGTCTAAAAGAACCGGGCCTTCAACTTTGCTCATGTCAGGACGAGGTTCTCCTCCTGTTCCTGACACGGCTGTGGGGGCACATTAGGGCGTTGTAAGGCCTCTCCCCCCATCCGGTCTAAAAGAACCAGGCCTTTGACTTTGTTCAAGTTAGGGCGAGGTTTTCCTCCTGTCCCTAACAGGGCTGTGGGGGCACATTAGGGCGTTGTGAGGCCTCTCCCTCCATCCGGTCTAAAAGAACCGGGCCTTTGACTTTGCTCAAGTTAGGGCGAGATTTTCTCCTGTCCCTAACAGGACTGTGGGGGCACATTAGGGCATTGTGAGGCCTCTCCCCCCATCCGGTCTAAAAGAACCGGGCCTTCGACCTTGCTCATGTCAGGACGAGGTTCTCCTCCTGTTCCTGACATGGCCGTTGTTTTTGGAGGGTCATATCCAGTCATAATATATCCACGTTAAGTAGGAGGAGCGTGTTAGCTAAAAAGAAAAGTAGATTCAAAGCGAAATAGTAAGCGATACATTTACAGCATTCCCGCTCCTTCTTGAGGCCCTCCGGTGATGGAGTCGATGGTCCCGATGGGCGGTCGGTCCCCGGGTTGCTCCTTCCTTTTCTGCGGTTCAGGCGGCGGGAGGGCTCTTGGCCGGTCTCTTCTATCCTCAGGCCTGCGGCGGATGAATCTGTCGAGTCGACCTCGCCGAATGAGCTCCTCGATCTCATCCTGGAGCTGGATGCATTCCTCCGTGTCGTGGCCGTGGTCGCGGTGGTAGAGGCAGAACTTGTTGGGGTTGCGCTTCCCGGGGTGCGTGCGCATCTTCTCCGGCCTAGGGAGCTGCTCCCTGACCTCCATCAGCACCTGGGCCTTCGAGGCGTTGAGGGGGGCGTAGCTGCGGAATTTCCCTGGCGGGGAGCCCCGTCGAAATCTGTTGTCCGGGCTTCTCTGCCTGCATGCCCGGGGGGGAGTATGGGCGCGCTTATGCCCAGGAGGGGATCGGGAGCGAGGCCGGGCTTCCTTTGGCCTCTTCTCGACTGCGGGCTTACTAGAATCTCCCGCCTGGCGCTCCCTCGCAGTCTCTTCGTCCTTCATTTTGAAGGCCTCTTCCGCTCGGGCGTATCCTTCAGCCCGAGCCAGTAGATCTGCAAAATCCCTAGGGTACTTCTTCTCCAGGGAGTACAAGAGGTCATTCTTCTGAAGGCCACCTTTCAGGGCGGCCATGGCAACTGATTGGTCCAAGTTCCGGACCTCCAGCGCCGCGATGTTGAAGCGGTTGACGTAGGCCCGTATGGACTCCCCTTCCCTCTGCTTGATGTTGATGAGGGACTCCGAACCTTTCCGGGGACGCCGGCTGCTGACAAAATGGGCCACGAATTGGTGGCTCATTTGATCGAAGGAGAATATGGTACCCAGCTTCAGAGCCGAGTACCAGTTTCTCGCCGCTCCCTTCAAAGTAGACGGGAAAGCCCGGCACAAGATGGCGTCGGGAGCACCGTGAAGCAGCATCATCGTTCGGAAGGCCTCCAGATGATCCACCGGGTCCGACGTCCCCGTCGTAGCTTTCAAATTGGGGGAGCTTGAAATTCGGTGGGATCGGTTCCTGCATAATCATTTGGGAGAAGGGAGGGTCAGTGCAGATATCCTCACCATAAGCGGGAGGCGCGTGGCGGAGTTCTTCGATCCGCCGGTTCATCTCCTGGAGCCTCCGGTCCAGGAAGTCCTCTCGACTCGAGTCTCGAGGGTCCTTTGGCAGAACGGGGGCAGGGATCTCCCAGGGTGGAGTCGTGGTCCGATTGAGGGCTCTCTACCCTCGGATTCGCCTTCCCAGGAAGGACGGGGCGGCTGGCCCCAGGTGGCCCGCCCCACCGCCGGGTTCTGGCATTCCGGAGATGCCCCTCCGGATGCGCCGACGCCTGCGGCGGCTGCTGCTGCATTGCCTGTACGGGTCGACGAGGCCTTTGACCTGCTGCGCCAGCAAGTCAAACTGCTCCACGCCGACCACCGTCGCCGGAGGGGAGGAGGCTGAGAAACGGGGAGGGAAGGCCGGAGCCTAAGATCTGGCCGCGGAGGCGTGGACCGCCGGGTGGACGCCCTGCGCGGAGGCATCGGGTGTCGATCTCGCGGGGGAGGATTAGGAATGGATGACGGAGAGATGGTCGGGGCGGCTCCGTTGAACACTCCTTTAAGAACAAGGGTGCTGCGAAGACACAGGCCCTTCCTTCTAGCGCCAATCCTGTTGGTGCAAAAATCCGCTTGCGCCGGAGAAGCTGGAGTCGGGAAGCCGCGGTCGCCGCCGGACCTGCAAGGGAAGTCTAAACCGGAGGTGGGGTTGCTCCGGCAAGACCCTCCGACGCTCAAGTCAGTTCTCTGCCTCAACAAGAATGGAGTGCTCGAACGGAGAATTTAGCAGAGTTTTGAGATAAGGAAAATGAGCTTAAAGAATAACGTATCTGGGTCCCTTTTATAGGGGGAGGCAACGGATTGATGGCGACGTTTGTAACCGCCTGGTAGTGGGCCGCCCATGGTCAGGGGAATTGATTGCGAAAGATAGTGGAGCAGACACGTGGCCATCACCTCGCCCGCCACGTGGAATCTGTTATGAGGGGTGGAGCAGCGTCCGTTGTCAGCGGAAGGAGAATCGCATGGTATCCGTCGCAGGAGGTGGAGCAGGTTCGTGGCCGTATTGTGGCCTGCCAGGGGATAGTGGAGCTGTGCGGAGTCCGCCACAGGAAGTGGAGCAGGGCGCTATGGTTACTGCGGCCTGTCAGGGAATGATGGACTGCGCGGAGTCCGCCACAGGAAGTGGAGCAGGGTCGTGGCCGTTTTGAGGGCCTGTCAGGGGCGTGGATCTGTCGATTGAAGCTCGGCAACGGCCCGGAGCCCGATTTCTGTTGAGGTCCGGGAGAGGTCCTCCTGGCGGTGGGGTCGTGAGTGGAGCCCGACTCCCGGGGAGTCCGGGCGGAACCCTCTCGGAGCTGAAGTTGCGGGGACCCGCTCTCGTAGGAGTCCGGGCGGAGTCTGCTTGCGGCTGTGTCGTTGGCGTCAGAGATGAGCTCGGCTCCCTTAAGAGCACGCTCGGTCCTCCAGCAGTTGCCCGAGAGCGGAGCCGGCTCCCGTAGGAGTCGGGGGAGCTGTTCTGTGTTGGTGGCGGAGTCGGCTCCCGTAGGAGTCCGGCGGAGCTGCTGCTTGTCGTTGGTGGAGCCCGGCTCCCGTAGGAGTCCGGGCGGAGCTGCGCTGCATCAAAGTTAAGGGTGAAGTCCGGCTCTGTAGGAGTTGGAGAGCTTACCAGCAGTGATACTGAGAGCGGAGCCCGGCTCCCGTAGGAGTCCGGGCGGAGCTGTTCTGATGTGGCGGAGGAGCCCGGCTCCCGTAGGAGTCCGGGCGGAGCTGCACTTGCTGTCGTCGGCGGAGCCGGCTCCCGTAGGAGTCCGGCGGAGCTGCACTTGCTGTCGTTGGTGGAGCCCGGCTCCCGTAGGAGTCCGGGCGGAGCTGCGCTTGCTGTTAGGGTGAGTCCGGCTCTGGTAGGAGTCCGATGGAGCTTACAGCAGTTGATACTGAGAGCGGAGCCCGGCTCCCGTAGGAGTCCGGCGGAGCTATTCTGATGTCGGCGGTGGAGCCCGGCTCCCGTAGGAGTCCGGCGGAGCTGCACTTGCTGTCGCGGTGGAGCCCGGCTCCCGTAGGAGTCCGGGCGGAGCTGCACTTGCTGTC
>NC_026001.2:9368129-9421083 GCF_000442705.2 Elaeis guineensis
TGCGTAGGTAAAGAAACTCTCCCCCTCTTTTTCTCTTTTTTTGATTTTTAGTTGATGTGTATCATGATCAATGGTGTAAATTCTGAATTTTGAATCTTCCGTAGTGTTATGCACATTGATAAGACTCAAGCTTGTAGCAAACTTCGAGTTTCAATTTGTTGCCAGCACCATGAGTTTTAGACAATAGATATAAGAGTTTAGTTGTTCTTGAGATTCATAATGTTATAAATTAAACACTTTGGACTATTTCATTCAAAATCCTCGATGAAGATATATATATATATATATATATATATATATATATATATGTATATATATATATGTATATGTATATATATATGTATATGTATATATATATATGTATATGTATATATGTATATGTATATATATATATATGTATATATATAGGGGAATTTGGGTAAGGTTGACCGGATTTGGACTCAGATTCGGTCAAATCAAAATTGGACAATGGGGGTCCAATATCGATGATCTAAGCTGTTAGATGTGATCTATTATCCCAAAATTGCTTGCACACCAAAAATCATATGATTTGAAGATCCTTAACCTATGCATCAGGTGATCAAAAAATACATCTAATTCAATTTTATTTAGGTTGTCCAATTTTTAACTACTTGATGTATAAGCTAGAGGTCTCCAAATCATATGATTTTTTGTGTGCAAGCAGTTTTGAGATAATAGATCACATTTAGTGGCTTGGATCTTTGATGTACGACCCTTATTATACAGTTCTGACCTGACCGGATCTGAGTCCAAATCAGGTCGACCGGATTTGGACTCAAATCCATCATGTCAGAACTGTATAATAGGATCCTGGATCATTTATATAGAGCTAGGCTAGAATCAGATCGACTGGATTTGGACTCAGTTTCGATCAGATCATAACTGTATAATAGGAGTCCTACATCAATGATCCAAATCGTTGAATGTGATCTACTATCTCAAAACTGCTTGCACATAAAAAAATCATATGATTTGGAGACCCTAGCTTATCCAAGTAAAAAATTGGATAGTCTAAATAAAATTGAATTAGATGTATTTTGATCATCTAATGCATAGGCTAGGGGTCTTCAAATCATATGATTTTTGGTGTGTAAACAGTTTTGAGGTAGTGATGACATCAAACGGTTTTAATCATTGATATAAGACCTCATTGTCCAGTTTTTGACCTGACCAGATTTGAGCCCAAATCCGGTCGACCTTATCTAAGTTTGCCCCCCTCCCCCCCACACACACATCTATGTGTGATGGATTCCTGAGAGAAGCTATTGTTGGCTCAGCTGATATTTCACTTCCCATTTTTCTTCCAGAAACATGTTTTCTAAAGTACTAGTTTTTATGCTACATTTTAAGTTATTAAGAGCATATGCACTTTGTGTTCATTTTTATGTCATGCTGTTTCTAGTAGGAGAAATTGGTTTGAACTTAAAATCTCCCCAACAAAGCATCTCTTTTAAATTTTTATTATTTAAATCTAAAGCTATTATAGTTGGCATTTGAATTTATTTTAATTCTCTATTTATTCCATAAAGGCTATACAGAGAGAAAGGGAAGAAAAACTTGCCAAGTTTTTGAGAGATTTCCTTAACCTGTATGTTCATGGTGACAAAGAGGGATTCTTTCATCGTGCAGAAGCTGAAGCAAAGAGACTTTCTAACACAGGTTGTAGTCTGAACATTTATAACGTGCATAAAATGGTAAATATTTTGAGTCTGATTGGATTTATGTTCTTGCTATATATATGCACGCACACAAATTTGGAACTCTTTGCAAAATCAAGACCACAATTCCAGCCTTTCTTTTTGTAACCAACGATTGACCTTTCATCAAGCGCTCACCATTTTCATCTGGGCTGAGTGCTGTCATTAAGTGGTTTTGCTTGGGAAGAAAATTAATGTTATCAAATCTAACTTTATATGGTGGTCTTGGTTTCAACTCTCTGCTTATTTTTTTAGAATTTTAGAGGGCTGGACGTTTTTTCCTCAATATTATTTTGCTGTCACAATTTACCCTTTTCTAAGTACTATTTTGTTTCTTCATATTGAAATAATACATATGACAAGTGATATGTATATAAAGCCCAAAATGATAAAGTTTCAATTTTTCTTCTTTGTGTTGCAAATACAGCATTTGGAGTAGATATTCTACACACATTGGCTATGTCTATGCAAGACAGGCTGCAAAAGAGCTGGGCAAGAAGGTCATGTATCTAGGGGTGCCATTTTTGACTGAATGGGTGCGAAACAAAGGCCATTTTTGGAAGTCACAAATTACAGCAGCAAAAGGTTTAATTTTGAAGTGCTTTCTCTTGCAGGTCTGTAATAACTTTGAAACTTAGTTCTAATTATTGACTAGTTTGCTGGAAAAACATTTGGCCCAGGTGCTTTGCAATTGTTGCAGCTGCAAGAAGACATCTGCCGCCAAATCAACAAAGATGGCAGTGGTACTGAGAAAGATATTGAGTTACATATCCGGATGAACAAGGACTTGATGATGAACTCACTCTGGAAACTGAATGTAGTAGATATTGAAGTAACGCTTTTACATGTATGCCAAATGGTATGTTGAAAGGTTTTGTTGCCGTGTTCATTGGCCTTGTAAATTAATCATGAAATAGAACTATACAGCTGGCGTGTGAATTAAAAATCCCTACTTGTATGCCAAGTTACTATGTGGGCGGAAATTCATCGACTTAACAGCTTCGCATGAAATCTGGTGATTGGCAGGAGGAAAATGCTGTCTCAAAAAAATTCTTAGTAGAGCATGCACTTAGATGCATCGCATATCAAATGACTATAGAACTTGACATATTAAATCTGTTGCTCTTATCCCATTCACAAAGCTCTTCTGCTGAAAATTGTTAGTCATGCCCAATCATCTCTTTTGTTTCTAGACCAAAAAATCTTTTTGAAAATGTTTGTTGTACTGTCTTTTTTAACATGGAGAGATGTTGTGAGGAAAGACATGGAGAAGCTTGAAGTCACATCAGAGGTGGCTCTAACAAGGAATACTTGAAGAATGAGGATCCATGAAGCTGAACCCAAATAGTTAGGAAAAACTGGATGGCTATGGTTACAGTTATTTGTTTGTACTGTCTTTCATCCAGATTTTTTTAATATTTATGGATGCCACGATATCAATTTATTTTTTGAAAATAAATAAATTATGAACATGTAAATGTTGATGATTTCTTTGCCACGGTCCGAATTGAATTTTCACTTGAATTTTATCTAAAAGTTATTGCCTGGTTGCTCCTTTTAATTCTTCCTAGCATACACATATCTGTTTACACCTTGATTAAGAGCAATCTAGCTCAATCTCTAACTTGCATTTTCACTTCTTTATTGCCTTATATGACTGGCAGAATTGTTTCTCAGCATTGCCAAATTGGTCATAGGTATTGCAAGAAAGCAATGTCAAGAAGGAGGAACTTAAGGCCCGGGCACTAGCTTTGAAAATTCTAGGAAAAGTTTTTCAGGTATAATGATAATATTTGTAATTTTTGCGGTTGCCGTTTGATATATCTATAGATTTTAACCTTGGTAAACTTTGCTATGTTTTCTTGGATAAGATTCTTTTATTTTCCCTGCTTCAAGTTGCTGATGCATGGACATGGGGTTGAGTGTCAGATCTTGTCATGTATAAAAAAGTCTAAATTGCGAAGAACAAGAAATCGGAATTTATAAATTTATCTGTAAAAATATGGAAGATAATAAAATATTAAAAACTATTGCAAAGAAGTTAAACTATTAAATATAAGAGATAATCTTTTTTCACGGCTTCTGTCCATGCTTTTTAGCATGTTTTAGATGCTCAGACTTGTTTATGCTGTACTTCTCTTCTAGTTTAAATCTATATAATTTTTTTATGTCTTGAATTTCCAATTATGGCATGTTGACATGTTACAACATGCAGATATGTATTGGCTCGTCTTTTTAGGTGGTTACAAGAATGCATAAAGCATTAAAAGAACATTTTGATGCTTTCATTATAATTTCCCTTTATTAAGAGAATAATACCATGCATGTTAACAATCATCATTCAATTGAAGTGGACATTGAAGAAATCATACTAACAATGAAAGCAACAGACATTATTCCAACAGCATTATCGTGTTTCACAACAGTTTAAGTACTGATGCTGGTTGGGCGCTAATTATCCATCAGCAGAGTACATGTGCCATGTTGGCATGTCTCCTGCACCATGCACTAGAAGAAAAATCAAGTGCTCTTTTTAAATTAAAGTATTAAAGAAGATTTAAAAGATGTATGTTGACTGGTGTTGTATGCTAGTACTAGCCAGCGTGGTGTGTGCCAACTGACCTAGGACAATGTTTCAGCAGCTGAACCATGGTTTACCATCCAGTACTATTGTGATGATGTCATTACCCTTGAAATCTTGAAACCTTTAATGATCTTATTCCACTACTTGATTCACGTGAATGTTATAGTCTTGCAAACTGCCTTTCCCATCTCTTGGTGCTATGCAAGAATTGTGTTTATCTCTATCCTTTATGGCAAAAGACAAAATCTTAATAGCAGATAGGAAAAAAAAGTACTAGGACAGAAGCTCAGCTGCATGTTGAGGTGAGGGCAGGATCAAACTAGGTCTCTTGCATCAATATAAGAGACTTACCAACTCTTCAGTCAGCAACCTCAATTGCTTAATTAGAGTTTGAATTTTATCTTTACAAGTACTGCTAAAATTGTGTTAGTTATTGGAAACATCTTGGAATACTAGCAACTAATGTACATAAAGGTGATAGTTTGAATTTTAGCTACCAGTTTATATGTGAATTTTAACAACTAATGTATTTATAAGTGCTTCGTCTTGAATTTTAGTGGCTATACCATTTACATGATATATAATATGTTCTAGAACTAGTTATTACTTTATTAGCTATTTTGACATTGTTAAGATATTCATTTAGTATCGGCCTTAGAATTTTGCTGTTCAGCTCTGTGGTTGCTTTCTCAAAAAAGTAAACCTGCATATTTTCTCTGTAATTTTTTTTAACCAATTCTTTGTCCAAGAAATTTTATTAAGTTTTTCCTATAGTAAAGGCAAATGAATATTCGAGATCCATGTTTCCTGTACTTGCCAGTTACTATATGACATCATTTTACATTTTCCAATTAGATGACTAATCATGTACTTTATTATTCTTCAGACGGTTAACTCATGTTCTTGCCACATACATAATAACAACGCAATATACATCCAAAAACACATGAACTATGACATATATATATTCATGTGGTTTGTTCTCTCATTCGAGAATCTTTCTCGATTAGGCCATAACTATTTGTATGTTGATGTGATTTGGGCCTCTGTTTTGGGGATTTGAGCCTTCACAAAGAGCTTTGTACTTAGTATAACTTAACCAGAAATATGTATTTCTCCCTTTAGTGGGTGGCTTTCTAATATGGACTAGTTGGTCATTTAATACCTAGAGGGCGTTGTGCTGGCTCATATACTGATTTATAGAAATATATATCTGGATGGAGAAATGTGCACTTTTTTGGTCCCTTTTTTTTTAAAATTATTCTTTTATCTATCTTACATCTTGCTCTTCCTCACATTTAGAGGCATATATTCTGCTATTTTTCATCTTGTTCATGATCCTTTAAGAATGTATCTAGGCCTTTGCAATGTTATGAATGTGTTTATGCTTGATTTTGGCCCAATGGGCTTCCATGATTTATATATGATTGTTAGTTAAAGAGTGTAGAGTATCAGGCATTCTTAAGGTCATTCTTGTACTTTATCTACATTGGTTTTTGTGTTTCTTTTATTTTTTTGAGAACAGTTTGATCTTGAATCTTTCGACTTTTTCTTTTAATTCTTAGGCATAGATGGTAGGTGAAAAGTATTGAAGGCTTGCATCATACAAATGCAGAAGTAGCTTTGAATAAAAGGGCTTTGATGCTAATCCAAAAAATATTTGAACATGATGTTAATATCCCTGTTGTGATAGGTAGGAATAACCCTTTATGCACCATTGAAGCTTGGATATTGTTCAAGAAGGATTTCATATAGGATTCTTAGCAGGGGCAGAGCTAGCAACTCACGAGTATACCTTGCTACAACATCTATGAGTTTTGTGTTGCACCTTGCCTTCACTCCTAGTTCACTTTGTCACATGTCTTGTCTCTATACTCCATTTACTATGTCAAACCCCACCTAGACCATGATAAATATATTTCTTTAGAAAACCCTTTGCAAAAGTAACAAAGAAAAGATGCTAAAATGGGTGTCACAGTATATAAGGCTCCTGCCATTGCGAGGTTTGGTGAAGGTTAGATGTATGCAGCCTTATCTCTGCATATGAAAGGTTGTTTTCGTGTTTCCAACCCATTGCACCAAGTTGTTGGAGCAACCTCACCATTGTGCCAAGGCCCCCCTTAAAAGAAAGGATTTAATAATGATTTGAAATCTTGCCTCTCTATTTTTGGATTATATTTTATGTGATTCATGTTGCTGCCTTCCCTCTTGAACTCTTCGAATGGTCGATGCACATTGAACAGTCAATCTTTCTCAAAATCTGTCTAAAAGAATCTTTCTCTTGCTAACCAATAAAAAAAAAAATACTTTACCTCCCTACTTTCTTTGCTTTGAAAGTTGCAAGCTTAACTCCAGTCCCATGAGTCACTAGGTCCTCTACGAATGCAACAATGCCGTCAACCTTTAATAGGTTTTGTGCCTCTATCCTTTCCGCATGCGAATAGCCATCTAGTAAGTTTTCTCCCCTTTAATTATTATTTTTTTCTTGAAGGAAAATGGATGGATGAGAGATTTTTTTATTGAATTTGTTCTAAGGAAGCACAAATAATATTTGTAGGTTGGTGCTTTCTTACTTTTTAGGGAAAAAGAACATTCTAGAAAAAAGAAATGACTGATTTAAAAGTTTGTTATATTTCTTTTCATGGTTACAAACCATCTGAGTGAAATTTGTACTATTCATCTTACAATACTACTCTTGCCTCTCACAATTACTTGGTTTTTTTTATATCTATATGAAGTGCTATAAGTTTAAGAGACCCATAATTTATTCGTACTAGGTACCAACAAAGAAATATATACATTTGATTTTGAAAAATTATATATGGTGGAAATTTATTATATTATGTAAGACAATTAGACAACTATTTTGAATCATGAGGCCCATGAGTGATAAATATAAATGCAACGAACTTGTAATGAAGAAGTCATGCATCAATGTAGATATTATTTAACATATTTAATTAAAATTTTAAAATTTTATATCTTATATAAGTATATAATAAAACAAATTATAATTAGTGTTCAATCAATCATTAAAGTAATAATTGTGCTCCCTTGGTAACGAAGGTCTACCTGTGTTCTCAGCCTCTAAGGCACTTGAAAATTGGATAATTTAACCTAAAGCTTCGTGAGTGAATCCTTTCAAGCACATTGGAGATTCAAACCATATATATCTTGAACCAAGAGATTTCATCTAGTTTTAAATGTAAATATATGGTCACCCGTGAGTATATTTGATAAAATTACTAAATTAAGCAAAATATATAATGTTGATCCATTCCTTATCAGCTTAAGCTTTGGGGTTACTTTGTTTGTTAACATGAAAGATGGGCCTTGGTGCGGTGGTAATGTTGCTTCATTGTAACGTGGGTGTCATAGGTTTAAAAAACGAAAACAACCCTTCTGTACAAGCGGGTAAGTCTGTATACATTTGACTTTTCCTAGATCTCGCAGTGGTGGAAGCCTTCATGCACCAAGATGCCCTTTTTAGTTTATTAATGTGGTATCAAAGCACAAGTTTTTTGATATCATAAGTTTGAATCCCTTCTGTGCAATTATTTATTTAATTAACATGGCTGTTATCATGTTTCATTCCAGTCATTATGGTTGTTACTTTTTTCATTTCATTGTGGTCTTTCACTCGGTAGCCGAAATCTTCTACATAAAGTAACATACTCGCTTCTTTAGTCTCTCCAAGATCTTAAACATGAACCTGCTTCCTAAGTGCTTCTTTAGCTGAAGTGTTTATAGAATGTCTCCTTTCTCGCACCGGTACCCATTGCCATCACATGCGGCTTGGACCATGCATGTTTGGTGATTAGTAAAACTACATCTAGGCTAAAGAGCACTCTGTAAAGAGATTGTTCTTACCCTTCAGTGTCATTGGATGTTCCTTTGATTTCTTGGAATACCTGAATTCCTGTGTACAGCTGTTATGTTTAGCAAATTGTTAAGTCATTTGAATTTTCAATTTTTGCATAACACTTAATTTATGGTGCTGATGATGGTGCTATCTTTGGAATGGAACTTACAATTTTAATGTTTAGATTCTATATTCATGTTTACAGGGAGAAAGGCATGCATTGCCTTCCGGTACATCGAAACAGAAAAACATTCCAGATGATGGCGATGTCAGTTCCGATGCTAGTTCTGTTGAGGATCTACCACGGACGCTTTCATATCGGACTCCTTTACTTACTCAGGCAAGTCTGAAGGCCTTAATTCCCCCCTTTCCCCCTCTTAACATCTAATGCATCTTCATGCTCTATACGCATGTCATGTTCATGTAGGGCATACTTCTGTTATCAGTAACTTCTTTCTACTGAATAGGTAATGTTCAGTTATTGTAGGAGTTGCCACTTTGGTAAATGTTATGGGTTTATATGAGTTATTTGTTCTATGCCATGTAAATTGTTAATAATCTGTACAGTACACTTCTATATTAGTTCAACTGCTCAACCTGGAGAAAAACATTAAACATCAACTATATTCTCCCCAAAAATCAATAGAAATTGTACAATATGTGATGGCAAATATTAGTTGACATTTAAAATACTAGAACATAAATTAATTTGTGTTATCATGTAAGTAGGCTCTTCAGTAAATGGGCATTGCCCTGTGGGCTACGCACTCTGCTTTACAAGTGGAGCTCTCATGTTTAGTTTTTTGGATGGTGCATCCCAAGTATTTGGACCTAGTAATTATTACACTGCATAAGTCTTCCTGCCTTATTTTGGGGGAAAAAAAGAGGCACCTTTAAATCAATCTTCCACTTTGGTAGGTATTGACCAGGTGGTCTAGAAAAATGGTGATTGGTGAAACATTTAAAGGTTCATGCGGCATAATACCATCTAAAATGATCTTTACCTTCCAAGATTAGGTACTATGAACTTGAGAAATACTGTTGTTCATTCAGAGTGTTTGACTGAAAGCTACAGTGATGTCAATGGGCTAGGTTTGGCAAATCATATTCAAAATCATGAATAGGCTTGACTTAACGACTTGGCGTGAAATAATATAAAACTAGGCCTGCTAATCAGCCTGTTGGCTTCAAGTCATTTGTATCTGACTTTTCTAATTTCCTCTGCACAATCCTTCTTTTCTCCTTGAGAAACTGGTTCACTGCTGGTGATGTTTTCTATCTGGTATCTGGATTAGTGATTTCTATGGATTTTCCCTGTTAACTGCTGTATGGACATGCTATCTATAAATCTCCTTAAAGGTGAGCACTTTGTGTGATAAATTTGAGATTTGAAAAATGAACTTATTTCAATTTGTTAATTGTTGCTCACTTGCTGCAAACTACATTTGTTCTAGTCCATGTTATCCCGAGGAACAATTATGAAACTTAATATATGCACTTTTGACAAGACCTAATTGCTCGCTCGCTCACTGACATGTGGGTTCCAACAGGTGGCACCTGCATGCCAGTGATAAAGTTTGAATTTAGATGCTACCCTATTGGTAGCTGGGTGGGTGTGGGTGAAACAGAAAATATCTTGAGATTACCTTTATCAGACTTGTGTTTTTTTTTTAAATATTTTTTTCTTTGTTTTGAATGTAGCTCTTGCTGAAAACAAAATAATCTTTTACATTAAAAATATGTGCTTTTGCTTTTATATACATACATAGACAAGTGAATGCACACCTATACATACATCTGAGCATGCTGCAAGCTTGTGTATGCTCCGTGTATTTTGCCTGTCACTATTATGCTATACAATGTTTAATTTCATGTTTCTCCATAGCTCATGCTCATCTTTATTGAATATGCGAAATTAAACTTCTCAAGGCATGATTGTCATACTAATTTCCTTTGCATTAACTTATGACAGAAAAAAAAAAAAAAAAACCTTTTTGATTGGTTCAGTCTCCAAGGATAGCATTTTCAGATTGGGTTGATCAAATAGCAGGCCTGGATACTTATGCATCTATTTAGTGGAGGAATTCATATGCCCTCCCATCTTCCCCCTTTCAATGTCCCATTATAGTTGCATATTGTGGATGTCTCTTTGTAGCCCCATTTGAGTGATTAAATCTTTACATTGTTTTTTTTTGTTTTGTTTTTGTTTTTTTAATTTTGTTAAAGCCTAAAAAGAACGTAGTGCTTAGACTGCCTCCTATATGGTTGGTGTCATGCCCCCAAGTCCCTAACCCGTATCTTAGTTCAATTGATCATGTATATGACTAATTTTTATAATTATGCAATTGCTCCATATTATAATTTTGCAGATACAGTTAATTTCCTGCATTAGTTTCCAATTTCATGGTCACATGGTTATGCAGACTTTTTATTTGAAAAATCCACCTAGACCAGAATTTTAGTAATATGGCAAATGCGATGAATGCAGATGCCTGCGCAGACTGAAGTTTTATTTTGCTGATGTTCCAGGGTATTGGCAGGCTCTTTAGATGCCTTTGTAATCCAGCATATGACGTGGATGATGATTTTGAGCCCCAGAGCAAGTGACGAGTAAGAAGCTATCAATTACCATTTAGTATGTACATGCTTGGATTTGGGAGTAAGTAAATATCTTTTTACTCCGTCATGGCACAGGTCAATCTCAGTCACTTGCGAATGGACTTCCTTTTATGATTGAAGCCTTTTCTTTCCCTGCAAACATTTGTATCGGACTTAAAGAGGCCAACCCATCTGTGATATGTATATTTAAAGAAGGGTCTGCCAGACAATCTCCATTTGAGCGGTTGATAAGATGTCTGAAGCTAATCATCTCTATTTGGCATTTGTTGCATGTTTTTCATGCCAATGAAAACAATCACAATTCGATACCAAATGTGATGCTATGAAGCCAGACATGACACCAGCAGGAGTAACTCCAAAAATTATGAACACTTGTTGAAGAGCTTTGATGTTTTCCTTTTCCTACCGGAGCAAGTCAGAATTATCATCAGCGTGCTATGACCCCGTGGTTGTAGCGTTCTCATCTGAGAGGGGTATCTTTTTCTCTCTCTCTTTTTTTTTTTTTACTTTTTATTCTCTCTCTTCTTCTTTTGAGAGGTTTCGTGAGATTCCGAGAGAGGTAATTCTGGGAAGTCGGTAACTCCTATTCCTTTTTCTTAAAAAAAGGAAACCAAATAACTATCAACAGTTGCTTAATGTTGCACTTTTAGGGGCCCTCCTGTTCCGCAAACACACATCTCCCAGTTCGATGGAACCACCTGTCCAACGACATAAGCTCCCGCCTGCACCAGATCATTTTAGGCATGCTAGGACAGCCAGCAGAAAACGGCAAGGTCTCATAAAAATTGTCTCCCGTGCATCTTATGTAGTATGTACCACCATTATTAAATCAGGGCCGGCTAAAGAAACACAAAAGTTGAGCGACTCGACCCTGCACCAAGGATTAAAATAATTACATCGATGACAATTTGGCTATAACAAATGAGAGGAGAAATTCATGAAACTGACACCTGAGATCATGTCTTGAAGATTATTGATAGAATAATATAAAGATGGATTTACATTGGTGGCAAGCGCTCCATACAAATCATGCTGGAACTGGACACACTCCTGCGCACATTTGCACCTTGAGCCTGTTTGATAGAGCATGTGGAGCAGATCACAATCTACAGTAAAGGTTACAGGAAGGGGCCAATTTACAAGGCCACATTCCCAGAGATCCTACTATTATGTTTCCAATCAACTCCAGAATCTGCCAAGCAAGCCCCCAAAGGAGAAGGAGAAGCCGCTCCCGGTCCAGCGACTGGGCTGAGGAGCATTGGCACTGGAAGGCACTCTCTTCACATTGAGCATCACGGTGTGCCCTATCTCTCGACGGAGTGCTTCAATGGTCTTCATGTCCACTGGATTCCCTGATGCATCCCTCACATAGAAAACATTCATTGCTTGCTCTCCAATGGTTGTCACATCAGCCCTCGTGACCGTTAAGCCATACTCCCGAAGAACCCTAGTCACATCAGAGAGCAAGCCTACTCGGTCTCTACCGCATAGCTCTAGACTGAATCCCTGCCATGAACCTCACCGTAAAATTAGAACCATGGATTTTCATTCTTTTTTCTGGAAAGGTATGGAAACCAAAATAGAAGTTGATTTTTTCAGATGCCTTATTAACATGAAATGCAATTCGGTGAATATTTTTTTTTTTTCCCCTCGAAAAACCTGTAAATGTTCTACATGACACCAAAAGATGAAAGGTATGTTCAAGTAAAATTACACTGATCTGCCTTAGGTCACAAGGTAGAAGAGAACATAATTAATCAACAAACAGTACTTGTCAAGCTTGACACAGTCAAATAAGTTTTATCGCTCAGCCCATCTGAATTTTCAAATATCAAAGTAGAGATCAGATTGAAGAAACATCAGACTAATAAGAAGGAGCCTTCTTGACTTGGAGATGCGCTTCTTACTTACCCAACTATATTTAGTCAGAGGAGGCTTGAGTTATCTCTTTTTTCGTTCTTGAGAAAAAAGATGTCCTTTGGTTTTTAAACTTATTAGATAGTTAACAAGTTGCCAAACCTTTTTATGTTCCATAGTTGTTTATGCATTTCTGTCCAGTTCTTTATACATTTTCAAATATCCTATTCTCAGGTAACATTGGGTAAAATCTTGTGAATTGATTATTTAATCTTGACAAGTAGATATATTGTCCTATGGTTACATTCAATTATATAAATAAAGTGACTCTAATGCAATTGGAGCACAGAGTGATTCTATAGCAATAGATAAATTGTCCACTCTATCAGATATGTATCAAATTATTTATGGTCCTCTACAGTGTTTATGCTCCACTCTCAGTATCACATTTTGGAGAAGAAACAATGAAGCTTGCCTCTTTTGAAAGTAAAAAGGTTGCCGAAATTTGTGCTTTCACTGCAGATGTGATTGTCTATGCTGAATATTATAAAAGGATATGGACTTTCAAACATGAGATTTTAAAACTCACCTCAGATACTCTTCTTAAAATTGCAGCTTCAAGGCACTTAATCACCATCTCCTTTTCTTCTTTCGAGTCAAGGGTGAAGCCATCTTTATGACGTATATATAACTCCTGCAGATCCCATAACTCATCAAACAATTATCAAGCCATCATAAAGAAATTTGTTAACTCTTCTGATAATCATGACTTTGTAGGGATTTCAACATGCCTAAACTCCTCTCCACAGCCAGGAAAGTTCATGGTTGTCGTGAAACAAAAAATTGGGCTGCCATAGTCAGACTTGGAGAGGAAAAACAACATGCAAACACAACTCAAACCATCAAGTCCTATCAAGAAGATTCCTCTTATGTATTGAATGTGAAGGAGTGAGACAAAAAGAAGAACATCCAATAATCAATAGCCTGAACCTTCAACAATTTCTGCTTGTGTTGAAGATGGAGTGGGTAAAATCATGAGAATCATAGCACTTGTGTAGATGCTATAAATGATCAAGCATCCTACCAAATCATAATGGCTGATGGCTTGATTTTAATCAGAATCATTATGCTGATTAGTGGGTTCATGTATCAAATGATAAAATGAATAAAAATTATAAACATCTATAATCTGCAATATAAATCTTTTGCAGAAAGCATGCTAAGGAACAAGTTTCCCAAGAATTAGGCTTTAAGCCATTGTATAACCTGACAAATAGTTAGTATTATGAGGAAAGGAACAAACATCCATGAATCTCAAGGCAAAACAGATAGAGCAAAACTAGCACTTTGAGCTTTCACATTGAACTTGATGTATTCTGGATTTGTTTAAGGTAGGCATTCCATGCATGACTTGGTGGACCTATTAATCATGTGCATGTGCATAGAGAAGCTCATTTGTATAAAATTCAGTTCCATGTATATTTTAATGAAATACACATGCTAGCAGCAGAAGATTTCTCAATATATTGATCACATTAGGCTTCTCAAAGTCAGTATATATCATTGTGCTTGAATATTATGCAATCAATGCAAGCTAGCTAAAAGAGAAGTTTTCTACTATAAAATGGATTCAAGCCAAATTAAATTCATAGCAGTTCATAATGAGGTATGTAATCACAAAATTATGTCTTCATAGAGAATGCATATTCGTGTCACAGATGCCATTGTATTTCTTTCCAAGGCCATAGACGTGCTGACATTACATACTCTACAACCACTGACAGCTATTTTCAGGTCATGCACGTACCTGCACACCATAGGGGCCATCAGATGAGACAGAAGCATGAAAAACAACAAATTGCATATCTGTCAATGTGCAGACGATATCGAACAACAATTTTGGCCGATCTTTGCACTTTATATTCACAACAGAGTACCCTTTTTCCTCACAATGATCAATCGTGATGACTGGTCTGAAAGATATGACCTCATTCCCTTCTGTTAATGAACCACCAATTTCGTAGTCCTTGTCAGCAAGCATTAGCTGGTGGAGACGGCGATCCACATGGGTCGTACCTATAGAGAAGCTGGTGCGAGCACCTCTGACATCATCTCCACGCCCACGTAAAACGTTCCGGAGCTTCTCCTCCATTTTAGATAAGCGACTTGGGTCATCCACAGCTTGAAAGGTGGTCTCATCATTAACATAGAGAACGCAAGCAACTCTCATATTGTGAGTCCAGACCTCAGCAGCTATTATATTGCAATGAAGATTTGCAAGAACAGCAAAGATTTCAGATAGGAGGCCTGGGCGGTCTGTGCCTATAAGCTCGATGGCAGTGTGATCACCAATGGAGTGCATTCCAACTGATTTTCCTGGCCAAAAGTGTCCTTTTGTGCCTAGAATATTGCTCTCTGGACCTAAAGCCTGAAAACCATAAGATTTGAAGGGAATATGCCGGAAAACATGCTGACAAATCTAACAGATCTGGAAACATCAGAGAAAATATCTTGCTATACCATATTAAAATTGGAGTCATGACAAAAGCTGTTTTAAAATAATGGTACCGATGGAATAACTGTTTTCAATTCAAACATCAAGATATTATTAGTATAATTAGTATTACATCATCTTTCGGTCTAATTACTATATCTTGCATAGAAATGAGTTCAGTTTATTACACATTTTATAGAGGATACAGCAAAGACAGAATGAACAGAAAAAAATATATTGTGATAGATTCATATTTTAAATTAACCAGGTATGCGGTTCAAGATTTAATAGGTGTGCTCTTGGTTTTAGTTTACTGGGTTACCTATCATATTGTGGTTTTCCTCTTTTTTTCTTTTTATTTTCTTTTTATTTTCCAAATCATATATGCTATCATTGTACCATAGAAGTATCGAACACATACCATAGTCAAAACTATTTATTCTCCTGTGTGGATTGATTTTACAATGTAAGAATTATGACGCAGCCTTAAAGTGGAAGCTAAATTCCAACTGAATGTATTGCATTAAGACAGTTACAGACAGCTTATTTCATTTTAGTTAGGTCATGTACTTTTTTAGTATTAGGATTATAGCTCTAATATTGCATCCAGCCTAAAGTACTTCATAGGAAATGATCAACGAACTTCAGGTAAGGCATGAGATGGTAATTCTGCAGCCATCTAGTGCCCCATCTAGATTTTGTTCAATCTGATAAGTGCTATAACCATATATTCACCAATTACCGCTGAGAAGTGACCCAAGTGTAACAGCAGTCAGCTGATGAGTAATTATCTCTCTTTAGCTTATTAAATTAGTTATGCCAGACAGATAAAGATACAATTACAGAACTAAGCAAGATATACATAGCTTCTAACAGAAAAAAGGAAGTCATTGGTGGTGCCACGTGTCGAGCAGAGGTATTCTTAACGCCCTGATCAGTATAAACCATACTATGAAATACCGGTTTCGGTACTTTTATCAATACCATGTTGGTTTTGTAGCGGTATGGGTTGGTTGTTCATGGTACCGGTATTTGGTAAGCCCCTATGTACCAACTATCGATTTGCTACTAGTATTGTACAAAACACATGGTACGAGATGGTATGATTCATTACTGTAAATTTTTGAGATATCTAAGAAAATAAAATCTAAATGACATGTGACAAGAAACTAACTGTTACTAACTCAATCTGTTGTGTCTTAAGGCCCTCGAGACCTCTAAGACACCCACTTAATTACTGAAAAAAGAATTACAAGAAATCCCAACATGAACATTGCTACTGTCATGCTATCCATTACTCTGTCAAAGCTCTTTATACACTACAGCAGATAAAGAAACATATATCTTATGCAATCAACTGTGGTAGTGTCCACTGATATTAAAAAAAAAAAAAAAGAAGGTAAGAACGAGCATTGCCAAACCTTCTCAATGTACTCTATGGTCTTGTTAGTTATCTTCTTCCCTTGCTGATCCGTCACATGGAACACTGCATTCAGCCCACAACGAGAAACAAAGCAAATGCAATGCAATCAGCTGTCATACCCATTTTCTTGTTTTCACGATTGATTTTCAAAAGGCAACAGCCCCACCGCTGCCATCCTGGCTCTGCATGGAACGTTCCACCACTGCCACCACGCCTCATACCACGAAACTCTGTTACGGATTGATATCGTGGGTCAAAGAAGTGGTGGAATGGGGCAAGGTGGAGCGGAGATGCCTTAATCTTCGAGAGATGAGTTTCGGGATGGTTTAGTTATAGTTAGCAGTACCATTTTGAGCTTACCGTCCATGAACCATCTGCCATCGGAAGTGATGTAAGCTTTGGAGATGAACAGGTCCAGGTCGCTCAGTACCTGCACGACTTCCAACAGTATACCTGGCTTGTTCACGCTGTCCACCTGAACAACAGGTAACAATTGGGAGAAAGCTTCTTTTAAATGTTTAAGCAAAGTCACAGCCCAGTTCCATCCATAGCTATGGAAACCCATATTGCTCTCTATTTCTCTCTATCAAGAAAAAAGAAAATAGTATTCCATGTCTATTTAACATTATTTAACAATTTCATCATCATTTTGATTTAAAAATAAATATTTTAAATCTAAAATTACTTTTACAGGAAAATCAGCATCCTAGAAGCCCCTCATTAGCCGGATAAATATCTTAAGCATCCAAAGGATTAGAGTAAAATGGGTGGCGAAATTTGATAAATGAGCATTGTAGACTTGCATTAACTTGGTTTCATAAAGAATAAAAACAATAAATAATGCTTACCTTAACCAGTGTGCAGTCACTACAGGTAGTATTGTCTATACATACTCTGCAAGAACCAAGTGACGCAGCAACTTGTCAGACATATAGATGCAATAGCAAACTGTCAAAAAAATAATAAAACTATGGACGTTAATAAAGTGGACCATGCCATCTAGCAAACAGAGAGAGAGTAGTTTCTATGTGAAAGTGACGATGCTATCCACCCTGCTCCTATGAAGTGATGTCCTATTCATTTACTTTGGCATCGTAGTCTAACAAATGTGGATGCCCAAACGTGATGTTGCACGTGGGTGGCCGAGATCATTGGGGGCAAGGACGACAGCTAATCTAGTGGGCATGCCTTCACATCCCCTGTAATCAAAATGTATATCCCGTCCAATGCACACCTTAGCTAATATAAATCACTCTCTAGATACCAATTCGATTGGAAAGAAAAGTTTGTCTCACTTATAGTGGTAGGACGGCCATATCAGATGTATGTGTGTGTGTGTGTGTGTGAGAGAGAGAGAGAGAGAGAGAGAGAGACCTTGGAGGATTCATTCGTTGGCTGAGATTTTCATACTCAGGATCAAAGTAGGGCCACATGTGGACCAAGCCAAACACAACTAGTAGCTTTCCTGCGCAATATTTACAACAAATTTATAAATGATTGAGTGGACAATAAAAAAGTATATGTACTTATTAAATAATATATACATAATTAGGTGAATGGTGGGCTACATGTAAGCTTATTATTTTCAATATCAATCCCAATGTTGATAGGTAATGAGCTAATGTCTGCAGCATCATGAAAAGTGGGAGAGGTATCTGTCTTTAAAGGATAAAAATTCATTTTTTCCCAACTTTTCTACCTGTTAAATGGATGCTTAATCTGCTGATAGTGTATCTGAGCCTAAACATGTCCACATCACAACAATGCGAGGACAAACATGTAAAAAAAAATTTCTCCAATAGACAGCAACCACCATCGGTTTCTAGAAGCGCTTGTGCACAGTAGGCCAACCAGCCGACCCATTAATTAGTTTATATATTAAGACCAAGATGGTTTAATCTACTCTCACTACCCATAACCATCCCACCTCATCTAAGCTCGTAAAAGCTTGCAAAATCGAAGCTTTGTTATGCTACTTGGAACTCAGCCACGCACTCTTGCCTTCGGCAAGTGGCTATATACCATCCAAGTGAAACACGTGGGAGTGATTTATTTAAACTTTATAAAAGGCGACATGTTTAACGCCACATTAAATCCTTACGTAATTCCAAGTCGTGTCCCACTTTAAAACCTTATTATAATAAATAAACTACTCGCCATGAACTTTCATGCTTGTAATATAAAATTTCAAGTTCCCAACAAAAGTCAAAACATTATTCGATCAACAGATGATCAATGATCCACCCGATATATGCCCATATCGAACATGATTCAAGCTGCTGAATTTACTACTTTATAGGATGGTCCACCATCCAACCATTGGTTTCAGCCCATTTGGTTCGAGACCGGACCCGCCTACAATATATATAACATTTCTCTTACCACGCAAGGAATCAAAATCTACGTCACCCTGACGATGCCATGATATGGAATACATATTCCGATTGGTAACAACCACACAACGAATCCAAAAGCGAATGCTCTAAAGATGAAACAGCTTTTTAAGTTTAAATGGATTTAACTTGAGAATTCTTTTGGAATGCCTCGACAGGGAGAAAGGCGTAAGCGATCCAAGATAAAAAAAGGACTGGTGATCGTAAAAAGTTGGAAAAATATCCCCGAACCATCTCGATTCTTGTCGACGCTCTGATGAATCAATCAAAATATCCTCCACTTCCAACATGGAATTGCCGACATCCGCTAAACTAGGAAGGGAATTTTTTTTTGTGGATAGGGCGGACCATTCGGACGGCCGTGATGAAATCGTACGTCCTACTCGTATGATTCAACGCTCGTGTACACTGTACGGATTCTTCCCGCAAGCGGTCCAATGTTCCGTAGGATGAGAGAAATAACGTAAATCTCAGCCGCCCGTTTGAGATCGTATCTCCGATCGCTCGCATAGAATTTTTGTGCAGTCCTATATCTGCCGTTCCTTTTCACATCCTCGTCGAGATGGACGGCGGAGATGGGGTCTCATAGAAATTTATAAAGATTATTCTGTTCCCGTGGAGCATAAAGAAGGAAGGGGCAGACTTGTGTGCGGCAGCCCTGTCGGAAGCGACAGGCGCCGGTAGTAACGGTGCGGGGGCCATCGACTGACTCTACCCAGCCATCCGATTAAGATCGGACGGACGAGATCTAACCTAATTCTAATCAAACGGCTGAGGTCTCCCTTCCGATCTCCACGAAGATGACGGCTCTTAATCTCAAAACCGAAAAAATTTACACGAATTTCGAAAGAACCCAAGAAGGAAGGGGCGAACAACGAGCTCTCAGAAATATCTGTAACTTTCTAAAAAGGGATCAATTTCCATCCAAGAAACGAAGGAGATCGGGAATTCTTTCGAGAAAGAAAGGCTCGAACTCATGAAAAGGATCCAGAGATTTCCCTTCTAGTTTCAAAAAAAAAACCATCAATCACATGAAAAATCTTCGATTCGAACGAAACCACAGAACAATTGAAAACGATTCTCGATACCAGAATTAATCATCTACCAGCAGAAAAACCTAGGATTCGAACTAAAAGACGAGAGGAATACTTCTTCAAATCCAAAATCTTATACCGGAAATAGAAAGAAAAAAAGGATTGAGAGAACGTGGAGACGCCTACCTCTTCTCCTTCACTTCTTGGCCTCCTCCTCCTCCTCGGCCGAAATCTGTCTCAAGAGAGCTCTCGAGAGAGAAGGGCAGAAAGAGAAGAGAGGATTTATAGAAATAAAACCGAGAGAGAGAGAGAGAGGAGATTTGGACGGAGTGGAGAAGAAACGGAGGGTATCTTCCGACGTTGGAAGGGCACCTGACCGCCTCCTCTACTCGCAACTTCCTACCCAGCTAAACACCACGCCTTCGAATTTTATAGCACTCGAACAAAATAAAAAAATAAAAAAAAATAAAATTCTAATTTATTTTATAATATAATAACATAATTATATTTAGAGAGAGAAGCGGTGAATCTTAGATGCGCGGCGAATGGGTGGGCGAGGGGCGATGAAAGAATCTCGCTAGGTATGAGTCAGATACACCGTTGTAAAACTCTGTATAAGGCACGGATCACCGTTTATGCGGTGGGGCTTGATGTTAACTGCCAACATCCGACGGATACGGGGGGCTGTACGGGAGCATTGATGGATATAGAAATTAACGAATTGTGGTACGGTGTGGCGTACGTAGGACGCGGTTGTGCGGCTTAGGGAGGGGATTCGGTGGCGTTTGATGCTTTGATTCGGTCTGGGTGGTTAAACGGATTAGAGTATATATGTTTAGAAGATGCTCCATTTTGCTTAGAAAAAAGAAAGAAAAATTAGCTGATTGGAGAGACCAAAAATGCCACAAAATGCGTTGGGGTGCCATGTCAGAACAAGACAGATCAGTAAATTATTAGGATATATATATATTTTTTATCTTTAATACATAAATATTTTTTATCTAGAAAAAAATTTAAATAAAAATATAAAAAATATGAGAGGGAGATGTTTATTAGAACAGAGAGTATGCTTATCAATTAGGTTGGTAGCTTAGTTATAATTACGAGTTCACTACAATCTCAATGATACATAGATTAGTATCACGAATTTTTGGTGCAAAACTATCTGAATGGAGCTTTCACAACGTGACAAATTTTATTTATGATACAAAAATATAAAAATGTAATTGAATAACATACAATGTATTATGAATTCCATCAATAGCACAAAAGTACGAGAACATAGCTTTAATAACATACAGCTTAGCATCTTGAGTTCCATTTGTGGCTAGCAACCGTGACATGCAAAAGAGCTTGTTATCCTTTAAATACTTACGTGATAAGTCTATCCCTAATAAATTAATCAAATTTACAGGGACGACTTCAATAATAAACAACTTAGTGTCATGAATCCTACCAATCACATAAAACTACAATAATATAGCATTAACAATATACAACCTAGCATCATTTCAATTGTGGTATAAAATCACAAGGATGCCAAGAGTCATGACATATAACCTTGTTGCCATATAAACATTTATATGAAAAGTTTAAACCTACCAAATTAATAAAATTGGCATGATCTTGAGTGTGACAAACCATCAAACAATGTTTTTTGATGCATACTTTGAAGCACAATTTTCAGCAAGATCATCTCAAAGAATATTAGAAGCTTGAGAGACCTATTCAAGATTGGTTGTCATAAGAGAGTCCACTACACTTGAAAGAAATGTTGGAAAGGAGTTCTTGTATATAAAAATGACAATAAAAAAAGCTACATTGTCATTTTTCCAATTCGGATGTTTTTGTTGGTTAGCTTTCGTCAGGCTCTACAAAATCAATCCATAATTACATAGTGTTATATGTGATGTAAATATACAACTAACTTTGGCCTACTAACCTTATAGACGATAGCATACAAGTACAAAGACTATGGCCAGCTTGCCAACAAAATATATGTTGTAAGAATCATTAACCTCATAACACTTCAGTTGGTAATTAGGGTTTCTACTTGATAGAGTCCAACAACTATTTGATTGGCTTGTGAAAATGAGCCAAATTGGTGATATAAGAAATGGTCATGCCTAATTGCACATGTAAAGCATGCATAAATGCCAATAGACTTCACTTTTTTGATCTTCTTTTTTTGACAATTGGCAAAGAGACAAGCTTCACTCACTTCATTTTCTTCTTTCTTTTTCATGAAATACTTGAGTGTTTTAAGGAAACTAAGTAGATTTTCAACATTGTCCTTTTGAACTTTACATGAGACTATTGTTTTTTGGCTTGTAACAAAGTGAGGACCAATTGAACCTCTCCCCAAATTTTCTGCTTATGCCATCTTACACACAATTAACTGAAGGAACTCTACAAGCACCCAAATGCATATGAACACAAGTACATGTTAATTCACCTTCTCCATTAATGCAGTCTATCTAATATATGGATCAAAAGATTATAGATTCACTATATAATTCTTCTTCTCGCGCATATACTTGATCTGGTAATGCCATGATCACCCAAAAGTATGGGAGCCCAAGAAAATGCTACTCACCTTCTCCTGTTTTGTGGTCTGTGACTATGTGGAGCCGCATTCAGATATCTATAAGGATTGCATAGAATGCATATTAATCATTAATTAGTGGTACCACAAATCCTCATTGTGCACCTCAGCTAGGCAAGATGCAAGCTCCACCTCAAATTGGTACAAACTAACAAATTCTCCTACTCACTGGGAAGTTCCTGTCTTTCATGTAATGTTTTCATTATCCAAATAATTCTTCACACTATTATCGAATAAATGAGTTCATTAAGATCTATTCAACTATTTCATAAGTTTCTGTAATTTTATTCAAAAATTGTCCTTGACTCTTCATATTTTCTCGAGTTTGTGTTGGGCAAATCTCTACTCGCTCTTCCAATTCAGAATAACTGCTCCTGGTTCAACTGTATGGGGATGCCAAACCTATGGCTGTGGTTAGGACCACTGGCATTGGGGTCTGAAGGCTAGCAAAAGGAAGATAAGCAACTACCCTTATGAGACTTCGATTTGTGACCATGAGATGTTACTGCCATTTAGCTAATGGACCATGAAAGACTTTGGGCAGGCGTAGGTTTCTTGCATGACCAAGTTACATTTCGCAGTAGCACCGACAAGTCCAAGAAAAAAAAAGCCCTGTGCTTACCTGGGATGTGGACTAGCACATTAATTGGCAATCTTGGATATATATATATGACATTGCATCAGAACTCAGAAACACTTGTTCTGGGGCTGGTGCTTTGTTCTATAGTTGATGGCATGTATAGTTGATGGCAGTTGGATGCAGACATGGCACTCTTAATTTTGTCTGAAGATTCCTTTCTACCATGATTCCCAAATTACATCCTTCGAACATAATTATAGAGGCCTTCAAATGAGTTGATATATCTTTAACTACTTGGAAATTTGTTCAGTGATTGCTACTTGAAGAATAGTCTGCTTACACCAAGTATAAAGCTAGGTTTTTGCTCAAGAATTAGCCCATTGAAATGGCAGACAAGTTAAATACATATTAGCCAGCTTATCATAACCAAAGAAAACTATTTGCTCGAAAAAACAAGCAGAAGGGGAAAAAAAAATAAAAAATCTCTGGTCTGGAGCTCACTTTTTATCTTTTTATGTAAGAAGGGCCAATTTGATGATATCTAAATTTTTGCATGTTAGCTTTGTGCAGGAAGAAACTACTGGGATCCTTTCAAAACAAAAAAAAAGAAAAAAAAGAAAGAAATCATTGGGACTCACCTCAGTTGAATCAACAGTGGATATCCAGTTGAATCAACATCTAGCTTAAATCAGTGCAGAATTTCAAAAACCTGAATATCAGCTCTGTCGGTGGGAAAAAGATCTTCAGATTTTCTTCACCACCATCAACTCCATATTAAGATCTTATTCTCTTTCTCAATGTATCCCTCAGGCTTTCCATACTTTGTAAATATACTCACCTTAATTTAATCAATTTTGTGGGGAAGTACCTTACTTCTTCCACATTTCCTCAAAAAACAGTGGATTTCCAGTTCGAATCATTTTTTCACAATCTTCTCCCAAGTTGAAATATTAAAAAAAAAAAAAAAAAAGAACTAAGCCATCTTCTCTCCTTTTTTTTTTTTTTAATACATCATGGTCACATGCAAACTCCCATGATCCCACTGAATTATATCAAAAGAGCATGCGATGTTAAAGTAGTTGACCTTGCCGTCCTCAAGAATTAGCTAAAAGACGCACTTCGCTGCAACTAGGATAAGTACAAAGTTGTAAGAGAGGATAACCATTATACTTGTGGAGGCTCCACTTTGATCTGGCTGCTCCCACCGAGTACAAAGCCAATGTTTTAGTCTATGTAAGCTCTAAGAGGCATCTGAGTCCGCTGACGTGTGAGTGGGCTTGGTATGTGTAACTTCCAATCATCCATGCTCTAATCCTGGAAGAATGTCCACCCCTTTAAAGATGGTGTGAACTCGTACCTAAACTTTAAGCAATAGTTTTAATTCCTTTAATAAAATATAGATGAGGGATGCTCATATAAGGTGCATATCACCATCAAAAGAAATATATCTAATTTTAATATTTCTAGATACTAGACCGAACCATCAGACGCATGCACATAATAGTACAAGACCGACTTTAGTTTGTCGGCGGTAACGACATACAGGATGATATCAAAGTACATTAGCTAATCCCTCCAAACATAATGTTCGAACCCTAAATCTCTCTTTCAAATGACGTATAATGCAAACAAGCTAAGCTAAGACAGTCCATTATTCATAAAGAAGCTAAGTTAAGACAGGTTGGTCCTTTAAATAGAAACAAAGTATCTTAAGAATCACAGCCATGCATTGATATGTGTGTTGGAATATGTTGTTCTCTAATATGGTCTGCATTAACAAATTTACTTGCATTTTCTTGCATATCTGTAGTTTGTATTAGCTTTGTTATCCCATGCACCCACAGAAAAAAATATGCATATATAGCACAGCATTCGTGCACTTGTTAATGCAATACCTGGTGCACAGGCAAGCGAATATGCAGATGACCGGACAAACAGAGAAAACAAGAGCTCATTAACTCTGAGAGTCCTGCTGGGATCCGGTGTATTAGTGCTTATATGATCATACCTAACTTATTAACTAAAGGTGTATTTGGTTAGTCATTAAAAAAATATTTTTTTTATTTTTTAATTTTTAAAAAATAAAAATTAAAAAATAATGTTTGGTAACAACATGAAAAGTAAAAATCAAAAAATTTAAATAATTACTTTATATGTAAAATAAAAATTTTTTGTTTTTCAAAATTTATTTTTCTATTTTTTTTTTTACTTTTATATATCTAAAACGTCAAACTAAGAATAAAGAGCCCGAATCATTCTTCCTTGTCGAGCTTTTTACCTCTCTACTGTCTTCTCCCTCCCTTCCTGAACCATTCTCTCTTGTCGAGCTATTCACCTGCTGTTCTTAAATATTATTTTTTGTTTTATAGCAACGTAGTTATCAAACATATTTTTTATTTTTTTATTTTTACTCAATAATAAAAATAAAAAAATATTTTTTAAAAATAAAAAATAAAAAAGCGTAACCAAACGCATCCTAAATCATTATTTCTATTTGCTCTAATAGGCTTCTGGCATACGATAGCATTCACTGAGTTTGTCCCAATTTTGTTCTGTTCTAAGTTCTCACACAGAAAGGGTGGAGGGGCTTGTGACTGCACCAAACGTATGGGCTCACAAATGTAATCATATCCCGTCCAATTTGGGATATTTTTGTAGGAGTTAGACTCCGTTATGTGTATTATTTTAGACAAAGAAAAAGCTTTCCACTGTGCTATAGCCCTAACAGATGGATTTTGGAGGGATCTCAATTGGCCGATTGTTGTTGACCTCCGAACGAGCCTAGTAAACCTTGTACCAAATTTTTGGCATGAACATTTGAAAAAAAAAAAATTAGATCGTATCATATTTTTATAAAAAAAAAAAATTATAACTCTTGACACACCATCCAAAATTCAATCGAATAATCAATATGAAACTAAATATATACTTACATAGATTCTTATTTGTCCAGCTTCTTATGGACGCGCGCATAAAACCACTTCACCACTTGCAAAACTTTTCAGCAATTTATCTTTCTTGTCGTCCGTTCTGAGCTCCCCTGCTCCACATCCATGAGATATCAGACAAAAGTGATAACCCTCCAAACAATCCACCAACCGATGTTCCCCATATCTTGCCCATGTTAGTTTGCCCGACAAAGTGTTTTCCAAAATGCCGTGCCACCACCTCCATCGCTTACAATCAACGACCTGGGAGCAATCATATGAGCCTCACAGCCAGGAATATAATCTTTTATGATCCACGAGTCCACAATTATATTGCTGTGTCCCGTGTCACTTTGGTTAGCTCCTTGTCACAAGAAAAAAGAAAAAAATTATGGAAATTTGTAGGAGATAGAAAATGGCTTGCCCGCACTAGCAATTGATAAATTAATATAGTGACTTGAAAAACAAATTTGTTGAGGAAACATTTTATGATCATACGTAGTTGTCTGCATATATATAGAAGAGATTTATGTTTGAACTATAGATGATGCATCCACCATTATTCTCCAAAACAAGAAAGAAGAAAAAGATCATCCATTGTCATTATTATTATTATTATTATTACTTGAGAGTGAAGATGGAGGAACCCATCAGTTCGTAGAAAAGAAAGTAGGAAGAAAAAAAGGAAAAATGAAAACAATAATAGAGATTAATACATAATACATGAAATAACAAAATCACATGGGCACAATATTGTAAATTTATTCCAACTAACAGGATACATATATTTACTTTGCTTCATCTCTATCTCGCGCTCTCTCTAGTTGAAGGAATTTGGGTCATGAACTCTGCTTCTTATTGGGAAAGGAAGAGATAAAAATAATTTCATGCTTGCTCTCAGTGAACTGCATCTATATATATATATATATATGTGTGTGTGTGTGTTTGTGTCCATGTGCTGACTTTGATCATTGAGTTAGATTTAATTCCTAAAAATCAAGAAGCAAATTGCTGATTTTTCCTCCGTCAATTAAGGAAACAACCATCAATGATCCAAAGTTTAAGAGGGACAAATAAATGCAATTCATGTGCAAGTTGATGCTGCCATGTAACTGGTCCAATGCAACCATCTCTCCCAGATTTAATACTATTTTGTGCATGGCATGTACTTAAACGACAGAAAAGCCACCATCTCTATCATGTTCATGTTGAGCAATCCATCAAGTTCAAAGGAAGCAATATGCCAAGAGTGAAACCAGCTAATAGTGGACAAGAGTACATTGACACGACCCCGTGACACTTTGGTCGTGCTGCGTGTCGATCCTACTGAAAGCAAATAGAAAGCCTTCCTCTCGAGAGTCAAAGGGTTCATGACACAATAACTTAGCAATCCCCATCATATTATATACCACCTCTGTCGGGAGTAATGCCATGCTATATCATTCAGTTCCCGGAAACGTTCACGTCCAACGTGTCGGGAGGAGATTGGAAGGATTCATGGGATTGGTGTGATTCACGAGAAGTTAGGTCAGTCATCAGGTGCCACGTTAGTTAGAACTTTACGGGGAAATATGGTGGTGGAGGATAGCATCCGCACTGGCCCAATGGCATGGTGGAGGCGTGGTGTGTACTGTGGTTTGGTCTAGTAATGATCACTTCCAACTCAGGTTCTCCCCTTCACACATCGATGCAGCCTTCATACTGTAATGGGGCAGTAGAAAGAGAGTAAAAGAGATTAAAAAAAACATCTATAGGGAAGGTTTGAAGGGCAAGAGCAGCTACTACATCTAGTGGCTTGAAAAGAGACAAGTCATGATTGTAACAGAAGAAATAATTTGCATTCATGCATATCTGATTGGCTGGCCCAAGCAAATACAACAGCCTCCACTCATTGGCTGCCTTTTTTGTCAAGCCTATATATCTTCTGAAAAACTGTATTGCATGGGAGGTACATGGTACACATTGTTTACTATTGTGTTATGAAGAAAAGTATATGAAGTTTCATGTCTATTTGGATGTATTATAAAATCATGGTGCATAATGATGTCACATCTGACTATAGTGCAATTTCTGTATTGGGATTTCATAAAATTCAGCGAATCATAGAATTAGAATTTTTCTACCAGGGAACATTATTCTTTTTTCCTGTAATCTTACTTTTTGATTTCTCTTTTTTTTTTTTCCAAAGAAAAGAAAATTAAAACTTTCTCATGTGAAAAGGCAAATAATTCGTAAGGAGAAAAAATTCCGATCAATTTCTAAAATTTTAAAACTTTGAATCATAGAGATGAGTTAGAAAATTATATGATATCGATATAGATAGATTCTCACGTACATGATAAGCTCTTGCCATAACTATGCAATCTCTTTTCTTTTATATCTCATTGCTCCTTTACTGGTTTGGCTTCCGCGCCATCCACAGATAAATCTATCCACCATCTATCAATTTAGCAAGATATTTCATTATGTTTACTGATATCACCATCGATCTATGTATACATGTATGTATTTATTCATTGGATAAGATAACAAAGTGCTTTTCTTTTTCTTCTCATCCTCCACTTGCATCTTTTTCCACCATAATGAAGTGCTTAGCTAACCTTTTGATCTCGCAAAGACATCAGGTATCCTCTTCTTTAGTGGCTTGTTTCTAGTATTGCTCGTAGTAGTGCAGTATTATTCATTCACTGTGTTGAGGTTATTTCACATCTTGTTCTATAGAAGGTAGGTAAACCTAAAGATATATCCAGTAACATTATTCATTGCTGTTGGAGGTGATTTCATACTAGCTGAAAACATAAGGCAAATGAAAGATCCAAACAAGTTCGAACTTTACCAATCTTACCTTCTGATCGAATTATCTTGAGTGATACTATTAGCCTCTTGACTTCGGCTGTCAATCCCAACTTCGACCGTCAATCTTAATTTCTAGCACCAGAGAGATATCCCTATTAGCCATGCTGTCAGCTGATTTGAGATCCCTTTGTCAGGTCTGACTTGATATGAAAATCTATCATCTTTTTCCAAATTTAATGACCACAACATGATAGTTAGCCACAGAGCAGATAAGGAGGAAGATGACAGGCATATCTTGCCCCATAAGTCAAGATTAACCATCTGATTCTGTTTCCTTTTAATGGCTCTTCAGCCTCTGTTTATAAATAAAGGCTCACAGGGGACCCCAAAATATGAAAAAATCTTTCTCTCAACATGCTCACTCCTTTTCATCTGTGTCAGAGATCTGACTTGAGCATCGAAGGATTCTCATTGGAGCCAATTTCGATCGGAGAATTTTTTTGCAGATTCTATCACTGTCGTCTAGCCGTCGCAGTCCTGCAGTCGCCATCGGGCTCCAGCCAACCTGGCCTTGAGAGGATTTCTGCCGCAATAATTGCCATTACTATTTGACGTCAGGTTCAAGAGTTTATACAGTTTGAATTGGTTCGAATCTTAGTTGAAAGAGCTAACTTTGATTATATCTGTATATGAATACTAACATAATCACAAAATACCACACAATAATTTTCTTGTACCTTTTTGGTCCATCTGAATTTGGAGGGTAGTTATTAATAGAAAAACATATTAAGGGCTTGTAGAATTACATCAAAATTTAGAGCAGTAAGTTTTAAGAGGCTGGTAGTGATTGTTTTGGATTTAAGACTAAAAACGAAAAAAGTGATAGTGATCATTTCAAGTATCAATTTTTCTCTTGAAAATTTTCGTTGGTGAAACAAGAAAATGTCAGAAAGGACCAAAGTAAATATTGCCCATGAGATTCTGTTGTATCATCATTCTATCACAGCATCTTTTATTCTGTAATTTCTTTGGTCCGTGTATCCAAACGGACCCCAGAAGTATTCTTCCTTTTTAAATAACAATGGAAGGCCACAAGTCTTGCTATGTAATTCAAAGTAACAACAGCTAGAGTTACAGCAGCGCATCTACAATTTCAAAAACAAAATCTGGAACTAGGTAGTTCAGTCGTCCAGCTTTCTTATAAGGTGAAATAAATTGGTATCAGTAGTCTCCACATACAGCATTGTAGATCCATTCTTGCAGCTTCTCTGACTCTATCAAGCAATGCAATGCCTTTAATGGCGAATGGTCCAATGGGCCAAGTTTTGGCACAAATATAATTGTCCTTTCCATTCATAAGCCCAATTATTGGGCTTATGAATTTAGGGTTGGATATAGTCCATCCATGGATTTAATTTCTCCAAAAAAAAAAAAAGAAAATGATCCAGCTTAGATGTATTGAAAACTTTGTAATAGCTCTGTGGAAAATTTGCATAATTTTTGCAGCAAGCAAGTGAAGGCTTTAGTAATTATTTTTTAACAGAATCAAAAGTTTCACTTTTAACCCACAACATATCCCACTTGAAATAGGGCAACTCTTTGGCGTACATGTATGTAATTCATTTGCTCAATGGAAAAAAGTTGTATTTTTCACGCAAAAGAAGGGTTTATTTTTTTTTGCACCAATCCGCATCGTAGTTTGTCTCATGATCTATGCAGATGGATGAGTTAAGAAGCTGGGAGTTCTTTGAGAGCTATGCAGAGTGCAATCGAATGGTCAATGTAGCAAAAGAAGATCAATCATACTTTCGCATGAAAGATATATTCTTGGAAGCTAGTAAAATATGTCCAAGAATTATAGCCATTAAACAAGTTAAGTACTAAATTTTCCTAAAATTCAAGAAATCCACATAAGGTATGGTTGCTAGGATAACCACTTGCTATTCGTCAAGAGGCTACCACCGCTATGGATAGAAACTTGGACTGAAAGCCTATTTGGAAAGTTTCTATTGGATCCAACAGAATCTTTCTAATAAAAAGCACCACGGTGGAAGAGAGGAGCAGGGAGAGGAAGAGCGTAGGGGTCACAAGGCTCCATATGCCTACAAGAACTTTTTTAAAATAAAACGTTCACCATCTCTCCCATCCTCATGCTCTCTTCCAAGACGATCTTGCTAGATCAGGCGGGAACTTCCAAACATGTCCTATGCTCAATCCTATTATTCACCATCTACACATTAATTAATTAGACATTTATAACACCGATCAAAACACAATCTATCGCGATGGGTGGTTGGAGCTTGCCCCAGAGAGTATATGAATACAACATAACAAAATCAATATCCATGCTAGTTTAAAGATTAAACTAGAGATAGGTGACCAAGAAACGGGCCTCTCCAATTCAAAATGCTCTAAATGTCATGGTAAATGCAAATTTTACTCTTCAAATTTCAGTGTAGACTCCACACTCTTTACTAACAACATCTTAGTTAGCAGCTGTTAGGAAAAAGAATTAGTTATTTCAAAAATTGTGAATTTTTACAGTTTCTCATATTTATCCTAATATTCAATTTGGTACATTTGGATTATTGAACTTTCAAAATCTTACAATTGATATTCTGGCTTTCATTTGATAGTCGTGATGAAAATGATCATATGCTACTGTATGTTGTCAAAAGGATTGCTAATATGACACTAAATTGAAGTTCTAAATAAAAATTGAAAACCCAAACAAGTTGAAATTTTGTATATGATTAATCCTAAAATTTTTTATCATACCAGCAATTTTTTTTAATAGCACGTGATAGTACGTGGCTGTAGCCATCAAATGTAAGCTACAGTTAAGATATACTAAATTAAGGGATGTTTGGTATGAAATAATCATTTTAAGATCAAGAGTGACATGGGTAAAATTGATAAAATTATTATGTTTGGTTCCACTATTATGATCCTAAATTATCTTCATTCTTCAAATCACCATCCGAACTAGTAATAGAAAATTCATTTTTGAGATTGAGTATCCAAATTATCTTAGATATTGATATTAGGATAAAATTTGAAAATAAAATACTTCTTAGCTAAGTTAAAAAATATTTGATATATCAATATATCTAATATATTATATCAATAAATATATTTTATAAATATATCATGAATAATTTTTACGTTACATTATCAATAATTTTAATTTTTTATAAAATACTTAACTGATTAATTTGATCTTTAATGAATATAGCATACATTAAATATAATGATCTAGATTATCAAAGATTATATTATTTTAAAATAATAATTTAAAAATATTTTGATCATTTTATTTGAATTACTAAATGCCGCATAAGGTTTAGTTGAAAAGAATGACAAACGACACATGCTCAAAATTTTTTACATAATCAGTCCAAAAAAAAAAGAGAAAAAGAAAAAGTAAATGGTGGACCCACGAAAGATAATTTCCAGGTTTGGCCGTGCGACCGTCCCCGACGAGCCGTAACGGCAGCAATCGTTATGGCCCCAGACAAAAAAATTTAGGTTCTCAAACCAACCACCGACCGATGGCACTAAGGGCGGGTCTATTAACGACGCTAGAGCCCTCCTCTCCCCTCTTCGCCTTCAGCTCTTCGCTCCCCAAAACCCCTCATCGCCTCCTCCTCTTCCCTCGTCGTCCTCCTGCTCCCGTCGCCTCTTCTTCCCTCGTAGTCGTCCTCCTCCTCGTCGCTTCTTCTCTCCTCTTATCTCCTACAATCTCCATCGATCTCCTGTGGCTTCCATGGCCTCCACCGCCTCCTACGAGAAGGAGCTCGCCGCCGCCAAGAAGGCCGCCTCTCTCGCCGCTCGCCTCTGCCAGGTACTGTGGCCAATCTTCTTTCTATTTTTAGGCGTGGATTCGTTGCCGATTGGATTTTGCTGGTCTTTTTTGTTGATGATTTGGAGAGGAGTGCCGTAGGAAAGCTCTTGTTTTGATTCTAGTATCAAGATCTAAATAAAAATACGCATCTTTCCCCCATCTTTTAGTTGCTTTTCTTTGGGCTGTTTGATATGTTAAAACTCAGATTTTTTTTGGAATGGCATATGGTTGATGTTGATTTGATCTTTAAGTTGTCTTCTGTGACTTTTCCGTGTTGCCATTTTTTATTGACCTATCTTTCGTGATTTATGCCTTACTTTATATGCTGTAACTGAACTCTTGAAAGGAACTGGGTGTGTGTGGCAATAGCAAGACTGCTCTTCGAGAATTTTTAATACCTTGTTTTTTAAGATTACTGATTGAGAGGAAGTAACGGTGTCCATAGGTGCGGCGGCACCTTCAAGTTACAATGTGAACTTTGATGGGGATGATGTTCCTCTTCTTCTTCACCTGATTAGTGCTAGACTACTAAAGCATGTAAATGACACACCTGAAATTCTTTGTAGATTTTTAAAAAAAAAAAAAAAAAATAAATGCAAACTTAGAGGTCATTTGATTTAGTTAACTTTAGAGGAGAAATATTACAAAGGAAGAGCTATAGATCATCCTCTACCGATCACCACCCATTTACTGGGGATTGTGGAAGTCAGTCATTGGCTGAGGGCATGCGGTACCCCACTTGTATGGTACCAATCCCAGACTTTCACGTCCCAGGTGATTGAGCAGTGATCATTAGCAGATGATTGGTCGGAATACTCTTTAGCAAGCTGGAGTGCAGGATAATTCATTGAAATTGTAAATATCTAAAACCAGTGTTGAACAACTTTGCACACAAATATGCTAAGTTTTTGGTTTCCTAATTAAAGCAGGAATTGGAGATTGATGGAATGCTGTTTCACCCAATCATGTTTATATTTGCATCCAATTGCATAACAGTACAATTTATAATTCAGATCATTTGTAATTGCAGTAGATCTCAGAGATTAAGATGAACAAAGCTGTTTCAGAAAACTGTGTTTAAAATGGGACGACCTCTAATTCCTTTTCCTTGGCTTCTTCTTTTGGTTATGATTTTCCAGAATGCATGCTCAAATTTTTCTGTAATTATGGTATTTAGTTTTGTGCCAATCAAGAGAGGGATGGAGACTGTATGCATGAGAGGAATCCTTCAATGTTTATTCATAGTTGATACATGTAGACATGTGTTTTTCTCTTTTTCTTCCCTCCTGTGTCACAGTCAAAATTATTAATGTTTCTTTTTGTTTCTTTTCCAGACAGTACAAAAGGCACTTGTGCAATCAGATGTCCAATCAAAATCTGATAAGAGTCCTGTTACTGTAGCAGATTATGGTACACTTCCCCATTTTTATAATTTCTTTCGTTTATGCTTCATAGCAGACGCTGCATAATGTGACATAATCTGTGTTGTTTCTGATTAATGATCTTCAATATGCTTAGTTTGGTAACATTTACTTTCATATGCAGTCAAATAGAGGACGGTTGTTATACAATTCATAGATCATTTACAGGTTGGAAAAACTTAGTTCAGCTGAGTAATTGCTGCATTTGAAATTTATAAGAATATGGTTCTCATTTTAATTAAACAAAATGACAAAGATTTAATAAAGAGCATAGTGTGTCTAACAAAGAAATTCTAGATGTATAGCATTGATGTAGTACATTCTAATATTATGGAGAGATGCCCAGAGAGTACTAACTGGGAATCTGTGATGGATTAATATTTGTTAATCGTAAGTAAGCTATCAATTCTCAGTAAAGTCAGTAAACAGTAGGATGAAGTTGGCTTTGTAAAAAAATGTCAGAATCAACAGATTAGAGAACCTATCATGCCGTGTAATGGTGATATGACAATAATCTAACTCATAGCTCTAGCTTTCTCCTTTCTCTTTCTTTTGTTTCTTCTCTTTTGCCATGTGTATCTTGTATTTCTGGCGATATGACAGAAACATGTATACCCACTAGGCAGATGAGCTGGGAACCAGGGGATGAAGAGAGGAAGGGGGTGGTATTTAGCTTTAATACCTTTATGGCTTCTTAACACGTGAAATATTCAACTTACTACAATTATCTACCAATATACTTCTCTTAAATTGCAGGTTCACAAGCACTAGTCAGCCTTGTTTTGAAGACAGAACTTCCCTCTGAATCCTTTTCTTTAGTGGCTGAGGAGGTGCATGAACTAGTCTTTAGATTCCAAAGTTTGTCATGAATTAATTATGAAAATTACCTGAGAGGTATAATGACATACTCTTGTAGGATTCAAGTGATCTTCGTAAGGATGGTGCTCAAGACACACTAAGACGCATTACTGAGCTTGTTAACAGCACTCTCTCTATTGATGGTACATATAATATTACTTTATCTGAGGAAGATGTGCTTGTTGCCATTGATAGTGGCAAATCTGAAGGAGGCCGTAATGGCCGACATTGGGTTTTGGACCCTATAGATGGCACTAAAGGGTGAGGATGGTAATTTAAGCTTGAAATTTAGGTTTCTAATTATATAGAGCTTTTGACCCTGTAAGTAAGATGTAATTTTTTTCACTTTTTTGAGTTCATGCGTTGATGGATAAGAATTAACATAATACCTCTGTAAAACTTAATATAAAGTAGTGACTGGCTGCCACGAACAACTAAAGCTGTGGTGACATTATTCTGAAATTAAGAATATGACCTTAATTAACATTCAAATTCTTGCATGTCCATCTTTTTATTTTTATGATACCTCTCTTGTGGGTTGAGTTTAGGTCTGGCTCTGTGCATACATCTATTTATGGTTGTACAATATATTGCGACATGACAATTTTTTTTTTATGATTCCTTTCTCCTCTGGCTTTATGATTTTTTGGTTGTTTAACGAAGCGCATATTGGATGTGTTCATGTTTATATTTGTGGATCAGTAATCTACTCATCAACACATGGATTATTACGATCTCTATGTATTAGGTGAAATTGATGAATACAGGTTAAAATAACCGCATGTTATATTCATTTGATTGTTTATTTTTGCTGACACTGATATACGCACTCCTAAGGGGGCTAAGTAGCACTTTAACATGCATGTGTTCTATGCTTCTTCTGTAAAGCTGTTGGAGTACTCCTTTTATATATCTATCTATCTATCTCTCTCTGTGTGTGTCTGGCAACATCCTTAGCTTCAACATTATTCTGCATTACAATTGAATTAATTGTTAAAATGTAATTTCATGAGTAATATCATTTGGGTAGGTTAAGAAGAAAATATATTTAAGAGAGGAATTGTGAATTGTATAAGAAATATTTCCATATGAGATTGAGTGTAAGTTAATTCACCTGATCCTTTTCCCCTCTAACCACACTGGCTAATGTAAAGACTTGATAGATCACCTCCTCCCCCCCTCCCCCCCCCCCCCCTGTCTCTCTATCTCACTGTCACTCTCTCATATTCAAAATCAAGCAACAATGGTAAAAAGTTAAAGATCAAATCTATCCCACAGGGAAAGAAGGATATAAATGTGATATACTGCAGAGCTACATAAAAGAAAACAACGCGGCTTGACAGGTTAGATTGAGAGGGAACTTTGCTATGCATGGAAAAAATGCATTACTAGTTTATTCGGAGATTCTTAAGTACATTTAGAGGGAGCAGCGACTAGTATAACAAGCAACTGTGGGTAGGTTTCAACTTGGTGGATATGCATGGCTTACTACCATGTCCACTGTGTTGGAATGCACATGGTTGAATTGATCATTGCTTATCCAGGTCTATGTTATTTCAAATGATAATATGTTGATTGATGAGACAGTAGTAGGACCACTGGTAAACTGGACTCATGGATGAAAACATGTGACACTCGTATGGACTAAAATTGTTTTAGAAGATGGGGTAAAGAGGGTGCACGTTTTTGGCTTGAGCCAGAATTAAAATAGCCAAGAGATACACCAAAGTGATTGTTGTATGTGATATAAGATTTGTCAAATGGGCATTGGTGCTTTCAGAGCATTATGTGCTTACCTGATGCTTTTGAGCTTTGAGAAGTACCTCCACAACCCCCACCACCACCCACCCAAAAAAAAAAAAGGAAAAAAGAATGTTACTGTGTTGCATGGTCAAAACAAGGTCGATGAAATGGATTTAAAAACATAATCCTATACAACTTAAAGAAGAGACTGTTCATTGTTGTGATGGATGTGTGTTAAAATATTAAGGATGGAGTTGTTAATCTATGCTTCAAGAGGAAGCTTAAAATTTCATCAATAGGACATTAATGTTAAAAAATAGCAGTGATAATTAAGATATTCATAAAACATATCAGATAGAGGGGATTTAATATTTGCGAAACTGTCATAGATCAAATAGCAAGAAAGGATTGGAAATTAAATAGAGAGGTTGTTAGTCAGAACCTAATCTAATGGGAATGAAATTGTCATTGACAATGATTATGTTTGAAACTCAAGTGAAGCCAATTATTCAGGCTCCAATTAACTTTGTGAATATAGCAGCATACTGAGTTTTACTGTATTATCATTTAATCTGACTGATACCATGTTCTCTCTGTTTTTTTGAAACAAACATCATTCCAACTAACATAAGAACACCTACATATAAAACAACAGCAATGTAGAATGATAACGAGAAATGCTGGTGGACTGGCTTGAGAGATGCTAGGAAATTGCTAAGAGAAATACGCTGATAGGATCAAACAGTAGTGGAATAGGTATATGTAGGCCAGAAAGTTCTGGTACGTTATAAGTGCTACAACATTTATTTCCGAGCCACAAAACATGGTACCAACCCAAGCTGTAAATGCAGTTGAAACATGTTCACGTGGTACACAGCCCAAACACAACTTTCTATGCTGGTTTCTGTGCGTATCTCTCTGTTCGATAAAACAGTAAACGAAAGGCCGCCTTAATACTTGTCAAAGTTGACTGCTATTTAATTTTCTGCATCTTGGATATATAGCATGACTTGGAAGTTTCAGTTATAGTTCTTTCACATATATGAATTTTGATTCAGGTTCCTAAGAGGAGATCAGTATGCAATTGCTCTGGCACTGCTTGATGAAGGAAGAGTAGTGTTGGGTGTCTTGGCATGTCCAAATCTTCCTCTAACTTCAATTGCGATTCCAGATGAACACTCTTCGCACAAGCAAGTTGGTTGTCTTTTCTCTGCTAAAATTGGCGATGGAGCTTTCATGCAGTCACTTAATGGCTCTTCATCAGCAAAGGTTAATGTTCTTTATTGCCTTTGTCTTCTATTTAACTTGCTGTAAACATTTTATCACTGTCTGACTTTTATCGACTTCCCTTCAGATACATGTGAGTGCCATTGAAAATTCAAAGGATGCATCATTCTTTGAGTCATTTGAAGCAGCACATTCCATGCATGATTTATCTAGTGTAATAGCAGAGGTATTGCATACCAGTACTCTTTTCTATCCAAATTCTGAGAGATCAGATATAATCTTTTTATGATGTTGCTTTTAGAAACTTGGCGTCCAAGCACCACCAGTTAGAATTGATAGCCAAGCAAAATATGGTGCTCTAGCCCGAGGAGATGGTGCCATATATTTACGTTTCCCACATAAAGGCTACCGTGAGAAGATATGGGACCATGCAGCTGGTTATATTGTCGTCACAGGTACAAACCATCAAACTTTAATTCACATGCTTTTTCAACTTAAATGGAGTCCTGTTTCCTTGCTTATGCTTCAGAATTGTAGATATTTGAAAACGAATATTCAGTATCTCTTCAGATCTGACATTGTTTCCTAATGGTTTACAGAAGCTGGTGGTGTCGCGACTGATGCAGCAGGAAATAATTTGGATTTTTCCAAGGGGAGGTACCTTGATCTCGATACAGGCATCATTGTCACAAATAAGAAGCTAATGCCAGCACTGCTGAAAGCAGTACAAGATGCTGTGAAAGAGAAATCTCAATCTGCTTCCCTGTTGTAGGCAATATATGTAGTTTCAGCTAACTAACTGTTATCTGTTAGTTCGTGCCTCTGATTGCTGTCTAAATTTGGATTGGATTCTTTTGTCAGACATGGTATGGCGATCAGTTACGCTGATTTCCCTGGTACTGACAATAATTTCATTTCGACAGAAGTTGAACTGGTCTGTTCTTTGCTTGTGACTTGAGAGATAAAAAACTGTTCTTAGATGTATTTTCTACTTTCAGAATGCAAACCATTGCTACCCCTAATTGAAGCTTGCTGGCATGTGTCATCCCCTCACAGAATCAGAGACAAAATCACATGGGTGAAATGCTATTCCATCAATTAGCTGTAATATCATTGGCACCACAACTTCGATCTCTGCGCACTGTTAAATTTTTGATTCAATTTGTTTCCCGTTCTGAGCATGCCAACTCGAAGTGAGTGGTGGGTTGGCTTATCGTGCATAAGAGTTTCTTATCATCAAATAGGCATAGCTAATTTGGCAAGCCACGGATAAGTAATGAATATATTCAGACGCACCATGATGCACACAGATCATCCACCAGAAACATTGTTAGTATGTGGATCTAAACGAGTTGCTCAGCTGGGGGAACTGGTTGGTTCCTGATGGTGCACCGTAGCCTCCACAGGGAATTCACTTCGTGGGTTTTTTCCTCTCGAATATTTCTTTCTTGCACCATCAGTAGAAATGCAAACAACCCGAAGCCACTATGGCCGTTTGCGAGCCATGGTATCCTTGCACTACTAGCCTCAAGGACCAGACACCTGGTACATCAATCTGAAAAGCGATAGGCGCTCATCACTTGCAAAGGGCTTTAGATAGCTATATCTTAAACGAATCGGTGGACCTGGAGGAGAGAAAAAGAAGACATTGGTGGAAAAAAAATGGCACCATTAAACTATTAAACTTTTTTAGAACTAAAATTAATATGAAAGCAAGAATTGTCTGGCTACAATAATTTGCCTATGACAAAACATTAATGAAAACCTATTCAATCATTTTATTTAGTAGTAATAGAATTGATCAATGTACATGTGAGGATCGGTCCAACTGGATCTAGTTCAATATAATTTTTCAAAAAAAAAAAAAAAGGAGATGAGATCAGAATAGGGAAGGCTTATTCTTTGTCCAATCTCATCCAGTAGATGGGGATAAGGCCATCAAGTGGCCGGATAGAAGTCATGTATTGGTGGGGGAATGGCCAAAGGTCATTTGAATGAAATATGCTGGTGAAGTTTAGCTTTATCTAAAACTACCAAGCTTATCCTCATACTATCTTTTTTTCTTAAATCCCTCCTCCCTTGATCATTTCTGCCACTAAAGCCTCCTCACCTCTCTTCCTTCTATCTCATTTTTGGTGGCCACCGTGCTGCCTCGCCGTGTATCACCACCATCCCTAAACTCGATTTTTCTTCTCCAAAACCATCAATGCCCTGCTTTTTTTCTGTGCTATAGGGATTGCCATCATAACCACCGAAAATCACCTGTCTGGCCGAGCCATGCCATCGCCGCCATCTCTGATAAGTCTCCTCTCTTCTCTTTCCTTTTTGTTCGGTTTGAGTGCCACTGCCATGGTGGCAAAGGTAACATCTCTTGATTTTTTTCTTAGACCTATGCACGATCGGACCCCGCCTCTAATCATTGCCATGCTGCCACCACCATCAACCCTATCCCCTCCTTCCCTCTGTTCTCCCCCCCAGAGCCTATTCTTTTGAGGGTAAAAAAATTATTCAGACATTTTGGTTGCTATCGCAAGCACTAAAGAAAAATAATTTATTCTAACTCAACTATTATATAGAATAGAGTGAGATCAGGTGTTGAATTTTTGGGATCAAAGGATTGAGTTATGTTCAAATTAAAAAATAAGATGAAGAATTTAGATTTTAAGATTTTTAAAAGGAATAAAAGAAATAAGTTTGATAGAAATAAAATTTTAGAAAAATCAGATAAAAAAGAACCTCAGGTTTTCGAATCCATCCTTAATTATAAATTAATATTTTAATTAAAGCAATCCAAATCACTACAAACTACAAATCATAGTGATAATAAAAAGATAAATGTAAGATCTTATTCTCAATATAGCTTATCTCGCTGGGCACGAATTGTATCTTTGGATCATAATTTGTCTCTACGTAGTCATAAACTATTTGAAATCAATTACTATAAAATAAGAAAAACTACTACTTGAACATATGAATAAAATCACAGGAAACATTTATGTTTGCAAAATATTCAACATTATTCAAAAAGAAAGAAGCCTTACAATATTCAAGTAATTGATTGCATAATAAAAAAAAATATAATAAGAATAAAAAATAAAATATAAATCTAGACCGAAGGACTTCATCTACTTCTCCGAGGATGAAAGATTTAGCTGCTTATAGATTGGATCTTGCTCGTCGCCAAAAACTCCATCTTTTCGTTGGAAAAAAATTTGAAGAAGAAGACGTAGAATTTTCTTTTGCTGCCAAAAACTTCCTCCCAAAACTTCAACACCTAGCAACCTCTGTCTCTCTCTCTATAAAATTTTTCTACAATTTTTCTCTCTCTCAATCTTTGCCTTCTTTTTTTTTTTTTTCTTTTTTTTTTTTTTTCTTTTTTTTAGACTATCTTACACCCCTTCTTGTAGCCCTCAAAACTTTTCAGAGTCCTGGCCATCTCAGGTCTCCTAAATTTTCACGTCCCTAAATCTTTTTTTATTTTGATTATGGCGTCCCAAGCCCTAGCCTCTCACAAGCCCCCCATGCCTCTCTGTTTTTCCTTTTTAAAACCCTAAGCTTCCCTATCTGTCGTGTCCCAGGTGCACGCTGCACAATGCCCTCATGCTCGCTCGCGCACATGCCCACGTGAATTGTGCAAGATCGCGCCTTGAACCGGACCCACGCTCGTAGCCATGCTCCTGGTCCGCATGCATGCCCGCTCACGCCCGTTTGAACCCGCCTGCCCAAACCCGCTTCCGCACGCTGTGAGCTGCATGAAAGATCGAGCGGTCCTGTTCCCATACACCGCATGTGAATCGTGCGGTTGGTCTTCTGTGCGCTGCGACGTAGACCGATGGTTCTTATTTTGGTGAGCTGTGCGTGGACCGCATGGCTTTCCTTTGTACACCATGCATAGACCAGTGCTTGTTTTCTTCTCCTCTAGGCCATGTGATCATATAGGCCTTGTCTTGCTTTGGGCCGTGCGACCCTATGGCCCATGTGCTTTACTTTCTACTAGTCTAGATGCGCATGTTGGTTAAAAATTTAACGACAGAAATAGGCTAACTTGGGTTTCATCACTGCAAATATTAAGGACCTTTGCCAGTTAGTTTGTGATTAAGTTTCATAATTAATAATTCCTGAAAAGAGCATAAGAAGTATCGAATACTAAATAATAGAGATTAAATAATAAAGATTTTAATATTTCTTATGTCATATTAATACATTAATCATATTTATATTTTCTGAATAAATATTTTTCAAATAATATTTAGACAGAAAAATAATTTATCTATATTCTTTTATGCAATGAAAAATGGCTCGAAAATATGTTACTCATGTACTTTTGCATCACTTGCTCCCTGAAAAGTTATTAAAATCTATCCATATTTTTATAATACCCTTTATGATATAAATATTATTATATATAATATAATATGATATATTATACTATAATATTATAAAATATAAAATATATTATATTACTTTATTGTTATATATTCTAATTATATAAAATGATATTGTATAATATATTATATTAGTATATATTATTATATATAAATATATTATATTATTATATTATTATTATAGTATTATATAAATATTGTTATGTTATTATTAAAATATAATTATAGTATAATATAATATAATATATTACGTTAATATCTTATATTAACATAATATAATATATGTTATCATGTATAATAATATATTATATTATTATAATATATCATATAAATATTATTATATATAATAATATATTATTATTATTATGATATATAATATTATAATATATTATATTATATTATTATAAGGTTAAGAGTATATTAAAAATAAATTAAAAAGATTATTTTTCTGATTGATAAAAAATATTTAGCCACCTCCAAGATGGATAAGATTTTTATCTATTTGATGGATAAATGTTATCCATAAAAAAATAATTTTTTATTTTAAAAAGTATGAGAACATAGATAAATTAGAACAAAAGAGGCCCTTAGTAAAACCCCTGATCGACTTGGGAAGAAAGAAAGAAAGAAAGAAAAAGAAAGAGAAAGAGAGAAAGAAAAATGAAAGAGAGAGAAAAAAAAGAGAGGGAGAGAAAGAGAGAGAAAGAGAGAAAATTTGATCATGATCCAATTTGACTAGATCTAAATTGATCTCTTGATGATTAACTTAGACTGCCTAGATTAAGGCTCCTGATTTGGACCTAAATTAAGTAAAATCTAGTCTAAAAATCCAATTGGCCTAAATCGTGCATCTCACTCCTTTTTATATTGTTCGAGTCAGATCAAATAAATCAGACCTTAACTACTCTTTCTTTTATGCTTCTACTGATTGATTAAATCGAGTCTAATTAGTCTAATTTTTTCTTAATTAATAAAATAAATCTGATCCAAAATTTTGATCTAGTTCAGGAGAAGTACGGATCTGAGGATTAGGTCATATGCTAAAGATCATGACTTTTGGATCCGACTAAGTATAAGTTTCTTTTATTTTTGAGTTTTTTTAATGCATATTCATGTATTTAAAATTAAATTTTGTACATGTTATTAAAATATTTAAAAATTATAAAGTTTCAAAATATGTATTTTATGTATGAAAAGTAATGCAAAATTACGTATGAAGCATGGTGCCACCTTAACGTAATTACAAAATTTGAAATGAGATAATTTTTTTATTTTTATGTTGCATGATCTTTGAAAACAAGACTGTACAGATTTATCATTGTATAAATTTTGAATGAAAACTATCTTCTTAATTTTTGAATGAGATGTAAAAATTTGATTTGATATTGTTGTAAAATAAATATAATTATTTAGTTATGATAAAATTATGTGAAAAAAAAAAATCTGTAGTTGACCCTGATCCGGATATTGGATGTGGGATGTGACAGCACATGACATTCTCATAAAGCAAACATGACAATATTAGCAATCTCTCAAATGCAGAACAAGGATGAAGTTGGATGGCTTGGGAGGGAAGGAGTTGAAGGGCGTCGCCTCTTATTGTCTGTTTAATTCTGTGTCGATTTTGCTCAAGGGAGAGGAAAAATATAATTTAATATAAAATTGATTACATTAATCAAAGATTCAGAATGCTTCCTCTTACGTGGGCGTAGACATCCATGTACGTCAGAACGTACCATCATGAGCTACCTAACTACCTTGATCAATCATCATCACAAGTAACAGGGAAAAATTAAGGAATGGGAGGGTTGCACTACCATTTCAAAGCATTAAGAACATTGACTTCTTATTTATGCTTCCATGCAATCCCCCTCAGACACACAAAGTTTGTTTCCTCAATGTGACTCTGGTTAACTGCAGGGCCTATTTATTACAATTTTTATGTAAAAGATATAAAGATGAAATAGATAATGGTAACCGAAGGAGTTTTATCAGCTGACCAGTAGCTTGTCTAAACAGGTACTTCAGGTGGGTAGTCTCCATTGTGCTGCTTGATCGTTTCTCGAAGTAGCCTTTCCTGCTCATGAAGGTTGGAAGGAACTTGATCATAAACATCTGTGAATAGTTCAGCAAGAGGTGGTTTCTCCATTTTTTCTGCAACCTGAATAGCATGCAATAGCTGCACAAAATCGCATTGGTCAAGATACTGAAGACATCATAAAATACTAATAGGCCAGGGAAATGAGGTGCCGAAAATGCCTTGTGAGTATAAAATTGTTGTTAACTACCTCCTTCCTGACATTGCTTCTAAGTTCAGATTCAGCATCATCACACAACCAGCCATTTCTTTCAATCCATTTTCGATACCTGGAGACAGGATCTCGTGCTGTTCTCCAGTGTTCGATCTCATCGACAGGTCGGTACTTGGTCGAGTCATCTGATGTGGAGTGATGTCCCACTCTATATGTAAGCGCCTAGGCATTTCAAATGAGCAGAATGGTAAGATCAACTCTATGGTTACTTCACATGATAGCTTAGATAACAAAAATCCGCACCTCAACTAAAATGGCCTGCTTTCCCTTATGGCCATCTCACGGGCTGCATGGACTGCACTATAAACAGCAAGAGCATCATTCCCATCTACACGGATACTCCGAAGACCATATGCTTGACCACGAATGACAGCACCATCACCTACAGTCCAATGAAGACAGAATAATAGCTCGTAATTCTACATGGAACTCCACTAAATGCAAAGCAAGTTCAAAATTGGAAGCTTCCATACTTCGAAACTGTTCTGTTGTAGGAGTACTGATGGCCCAACCATTGTTACGACAGAAGAAAATAATTGGAACCTCCATTACAGCAGCAAAATTTAGTGCAGCATGGAAATCTCCCTGCCACATTAGATGCAAACAGAAAAATCAAACCATAGCATAAGGAGGCATCGTCGACTTAAGCTAATGTGGGAATGAATTGCTTATATACCTCGCTAGTGCCACCATCACCAAAATAAGTGACAGCACAAGCATGTTTCTTGTCCATCTTAAGGGAATAAGCAGCTCCAACAGCATGAGGTATCTGTGTACTGAGGAAAAAATAGATGTCAGGGGAATAAAAATGCTAATGTCATCTATTTGCTGATTTTGTTAAAGATGTCAGGAAATGGCTCCCTACGCTATTGGTGATGACACAGTGAAGTAATTCAGCCAGTTAGATCCATAATGTATTGGCATCTGTCGCCCTTTACCATAATCTGACTTGTTGCCAAAACACTGGTTTGCAAATTCTTGCAAGGTGAAGCCACGCCATAGAAGGACCCCCGGTTCCCTGTACTAAATTAGGTGCAAATTTATCCATGGAGATCAGGTGGAAGAACAAAGCATAGTCAGCAGCAATACAGATGATTATAACTCTTTTTCCTTGTGCCTTTATACCTGTGGAAAGACAATATCATTGATCGTGAGTGCAGCAGCTGATGCAACATTTATGGCTTCTTCTCCAATCGAGGTAAGATAGAAGGAGATTCTTCCTTGCCTCTGAGCTTCATAGAAGATGGTATCCATAATTTGCAGAGTGACCATGTCACTGTACATTTTCAGAGCAATTTCCTTGCTGACCTGATGAGCAAGATAAAAATTTATTAACAAGGACTTTATAATGGGTAAAGCACAAGGCAAACAACTTTATCTTACAGGTTTATCTTCTTGCAGAAAACTTAACTATTCTATATAAATCTTAGGCCTATAAGCAAAAAGGAAGTTTAACTAAAGAATGCAGTAGATTTAGAAACTGTTCATCTAATCTAAGAATGGCTACCTCTTGGAAACTGCTGCCAGAGATTGTCTGTCCATCGTCATCAAGAACACGGTAGCAGCTGATTCGCTCTCCTGGAGACTCGGCTAGGAATCTCATTTCAGGAATAAACATAACCTTTCCACCAGGAAAATCCATGACCTGCCATGATAACAATGGTAAAGAACATTTCATAAGTCCTAGTCTATAATTATATAATTTTCAGGATTATGTTAGACCAGAATTCTAAAGGGTTTGAAGGGAGCCTGCCACCCCTCAACCAATTAAAAAGAAAAAAAAAAAGAAAACGAAAAATGTTAACAGGCACAAATAATGCAAGTCTCGTTACTCAAAGATGTAGAAAAATAAGATGCCATCAATTAAACTCCGACATAATTTATCATTAAACAGTCTTCAAAAATCCCAAGTATCTCTCTTTCTGGAAGGTATTATTTTGGTCTCAATTGATAACAAACAATCGGCTTATGTCACCAAAAGTCTCGTTCCAGTGACAGTCTGATCTCATACTAGCCTGTATCAATCAAAGAAAAATCCACCCAAAGAAAAACAAAGAAAAGAAGCAAAATTTCAAACGTAGAAGCCAATGTGTCATCTAGAAAATTAGTACCATCAAACTCGTGTTTATCCACTAAACTATAGAAAAACAAAGAAGACTACTTCCTCTTAACCAAAATCAAGACAGAATCTTTCATGGATTCTCTGTACCTTCTATTCCTTCCCAACCTAAACCAATCAACAGAATCGGAACAGAGATTTAATTTTTTTTTTTTCAAAAAAAAAAAAAAACCTGATACCGGCAGCGATCATCCATAGCAGCCGCACTAGTCTCAGCCTTGATTGATGCGAAACGCCGATCCGAGCAACGATTTATCGGATTGCTCGAAAGCCCACCAACGAGTTCCGAAGGCCGTGGATTCCAAAGTTGGAGAAACGAAACCAGAGGCCAAGACCTCCGTTGGAGAGCCCCCAAATAAGCCATCTTTTGCCCAAGATGATGGGCTAATCTTGATCTCACGGACCACAAACCCATTGTGGAATGTAGAAGAGAGAAGAGATCAAGGAGGTGAGGGAGAAATAAGAAGAAGTCCAGATGAGGTTTCTCGCCCTGCCCTTCTTTGTTTGCTTTCGTTTGGTGGCGGATGGACATCGATAGGGAGATAAGACAATGCGGAGAAGAAAAGGACTCTACGTGCGTTAGGATAGACAACGAAATAAATAACAATAACCTCCACGTCAGAAATGGGTCACTAGAAGCTGGCTGGTGGCCGCTGGGAACTGGGGACTGCGAGATGAGCAACACGTGCGCGTGTAGATCACATCCAACGGGCCCGCCGCCAAACAGCACCGACGGCTCCGCATGCCACGTGCCATTGGCAGTTGGCAACCTTCCCAAGCAAAAAACCTTTACAGACCAGCGTTGTTTGTAGGATCCATCTAAGAATCGAAATTTAAATATTTAATTAATATTTATATCTATATTTATATTTATTAAAAATATAAATATAAATAAATAACTATCACTATATTTAGATATTTTATTTTATTTAATTTTATATAATATTTATAATTTTTTAAAAAATATATAATCATATTAATGTACTATTTTTTTAATTTATTATTTATTTAATAATATTTTAAATTTTATGATTATAAAGTTTAACCACTGATTCATATCGATATTTATATTTATATTTTTAATATATATAATTATTTAAAATAAATATAAATATAAATTTATATATTCGATTAATATTCGTATCTGTATCTATGTCCATCAAATAAAATAAATATGGACATGAATATACTAATCCATATTGAATCCAATTTGATATAAGGGAAAGAGAAGCAATTTGCAATATAATTTTTTTTTGATAAAAATTTATAATATGATCCAATCATTGAATCATCCTCTTCATCTGTGTCAAAAGAAAAAAAATCATCCTCTTCTTAATCTTTAAATAACCAAAAAGCATATTTTTTGAAAATATCAAATTTTATAAAAAATAAAAAAACTCATCGAATTTCTCATCTTTTACTTGCAAGAAGTTTAATTAATAAATTTTAAAATTAACTTCTAAATATGGTATGTAATATCAAATTCATTTTATCAAAATTTCAATATTTTAGTCATAAAATATCGACCAAGATTTTTAAGAAAATCCTCTCTTACCAAAGAAAAAAAAAAAGAAAATCCTCTCTTTTGAAAATTTCTTACTAGAATAGCAGACGTGCCCTCAATTTATATCAATCTTGGTCACTAATTAAAATGACTAATATCTCCATATTTAAAATAACTGATATCTCCATATTTAAAACCTTGAGTATCTCTAATTTAAAAACCGAAATGAAGGGAAAGAAAAACTAAATATAACAACAAACAGAGCTCACGAATTCTAAGGCAGATAGATCCTCAATTCATGGTTGACATGTTAAAAACTTTATTTGCAGTAATATCTACGGTGGATAAAGTAAAGCAGTGTCCCATACTTGTTGGAGCAATCAGAAGAATATCCACTGTTAACAGGCTTACGTAGTTTCTCAGCTCAGGCTTACGGTTTTCTATATTAGCTGATTCATACGGGTCGGGAATAAATATTCCGTACATCTCGGCCCATCGAGTATTCGCATCAAGAACCAAAATTTACCATACGGGTAACAAAATTGGTATTGGAAATCTTGGTTCTAGGATATTTTAAACCACTAAAATATAAGACCGTACCCAATCACATATTGATTAAAATCCACCACGAATAAAAAGAGGTATGAAAAAAAGCAAAGGATGTTGTGAATTGTAAAAGATGAGATGAAAGCAGAGCATTCCGGAAGCAAGAAACAGCTCAAAATCGTTCTCATATCAACTATTTAATTCAAACATAAGAATAACCTTATACTTGATTCTAAATTTGAATATCCTCTCAAAAAAAAAAAAAAAAAAACTGCACCTGATTCGGATCTGGATGGCTTCAACATAGCGACATGTTATGTTTGCATATGCGTGGAAAAGAGCCCCAAAAATAACCCCAAAAATCAAAATCTGAAAAATTTCCTTTTAACTAAAAGCAAAAAAAAAAAAAAAAAATTCAGCAAATGCGCGACCCAACAGAATTAATAGGAAGAAGAAAAAGGAGTTCCACCTGCTTGCTGCCATTAGTCACCTCCGACACACTCTCTTGAGCTTTAGTCGACCCGAAACGCCGAGCTGCATAACGAGCCACTGGATTCCTCACAAGCTTAGAAGCGTATCTATCATCACTGCTAGCCAGGGAAGCAGGAATCCATGGGTGCAGAGATGAAGCCCAGGAGCTCAGTTTCAAAGCTTCCAAAGAAGCTATCTTTTTTCCAAGATGATGGGCTAACCTTAACCTCATGATCCAGATAGCCATTGTGGCCTCGAGAACTCACCACCAGAGAAACGAAAAGAAGGTGAGAGAGATGCGTTGGGAAAGGAGGATATTTTGGTGCTGGTTTTTGTTGCATCCTCCGGAACCTACCGGAGACGGTGGTCCAAATTCCCCTTTTTTTCCCAGTGTCAGCTTCTGATAGCAATCGAAGTAGTGGATTGGGAACCCCCTCTTGAGATCCAGCTATCTCACCTCAAGCAACGACCCATGATGCATCAGACCATGTGATGCTGGAACCGAATGGACGCTGTTCGGAATGTGATAGCCAAAGAAGGCATCTCCCGGAGTTTGGCAGAGAAGTGTTTGATGGTCAGAAAAGATAGATGGATCACAGCACTATTGGTGTCCGAAGCGAAAAGGACAAGTGCGTTGCACTGGGGATTGCGATTAGAACAAATCCAGATTCCAGAGTATGAGGTGATAAGAAATGAACGAGTGAAACATCTGATATTTTTAATCAGGTGTGGATTTTTATGTTGCCTTGCTCAACAGTTCGACACTAATTGGTAAAAGCATATAATTCTTCACAAATGCAAAAAATTCCGAACTTGGATTTTCCTCGTTTTGAACAGTTAATCTTGATCTATTACTAGCTGTTAATCTAACAAAAAAAAAACACGAACAAACAATAAATATTGTTATATGTATTACTAGCTGGTATTAGTTTAGCAGCTGTCATGTTGGCTGTGATTCCTTTATAATGATGGAATAAATGCCATTATTTAGCTTTCATACCGATTGCTGAATAAACTGGTAAATTTTTAATTGAAATTTGCACCAGCTGGAAATTTAATCAATATTTAAAGAATTATTATTTATTTAGTCAATAGCGATTTGGACAACTGTTTCACTATAATGAGAAACAATGGCTGCCGTAATAGTCATTCTGGTAAAAATCCAGACAAACTCAATTCCGTTAAAGTTCTGAGAAATAGCAGTCGCTAACATACGATCGGTGCACTACACACAATATAATTTTTTCTCCTTCTAAGTATTCTTGAAATACAAAATGATAATATAATAAATTCCAATAAAAAAAGAAAGCTTTCAATAGACGAACTTCTCTTACATATTAATGGCCAAGCAGAAATTTCCATCATTCATGTCAGCATTATTAAGACAGTAATTTGCCGTTGAAACGTTGATAGAACGTCATGGTCCGAGAGAGCAATTTATGAAAGAAGAAAACAAAAGCCCTAGCTATTCTCATTCTATCAATCAAATCCTTTTCTTCCACATACCTACAATTAGTTTGTGATGGCAAGCTTGTTGATGGCTGAACCAGTTCAGACTTCAGATCAGCTATCAAATTTACAAAACCTTTAACTATCTCATGTAATCAATGTGCTTAGTTTTAGTATGTTGTAGCTAACCTATTAGGGTTGCTAAAGTTTCATGGAAGAAACAGGAAAAAACATGGAAAGGAAAAACAAGAAATACTTTTTTACTTCATAAACTTTAATTATCAAGGTCAGGCCAAAGTAACAGGCATTTATTCAGGTTAATGTCATATGTAACCCAGACTCAATTTCTCCACCAGTTACCTCTCTGCAGTTGCCCGGATCATTAGTACCACTCATCAGAGAAGTGCTTATACAAACAATTATTCATAGTCAACGAACACATGCACTTGGAAAGACGCGATCAGCAATTGCCGTCACCTCAATGCAAGAGAAAAGGTGGAATCTCCAAATACAACAAAAAGTAGATGCTCAAGTGCATATGTACTGTTGTGAGAGAAAAGGATCGAAGATTACCTCAAGCACGGGGCTGTCTTTTGGTATTTTGCATGCCAAATCTATGGTAAGACCAGTCTTCAGTACTGGGAGAAAAACAAGCAATCATATCATCAGCCACCGTGTCAATGAAAGGACACGTAAAGCAACACAACATAGCTGTAATTATACTTAATGACGAACAATGCTGGACCCAGTGTTGTCAGAACAGCCCCCATTCAACGAAGTAACACTCACTTCAATGTTCTGCCAAATCTCATTTAACAGAATAAACGTCAGATACGTGAAGAGAAAACAACTACAATAGTATCCCATGAGCAAGGTAGTTGACTACCGGTCCAGCAGTTGGAGCAGCATATAAATGCCCAAACCTTGCAGAGTTGCACCCAACCCACACATAGATCTGCACCACTTATGCAAGGCGACAACATTATTAGTGATTTTAACAGAAAAAAACAGCATCAGACACCGAGAAAAATGATAATGTAAGTCAAAGAGAATGTTTGTTAAATTAGTACAGAAACATGGAGATTAAACATTCCACTCAAGGAATCTCCATCTATAATATCGGCAGTAAGCAAATAGAGACACTTGTAGAGAAGGCACCTGGGAACAATGAAAAATAGTCCATCCAATAGGAAGAGGCTAAAATATTGCAGAAAATGGGGATGGAATTACAAAGCATCTATTGGAAGCAGACCTTCTAAATATTCTCAATCTAACTCCTTACGATGAAGTACAAAGCCAAGCCCAAAGCATGCTATGCATACAAGTCTGTCTTGTTCAAATAGAAGAATAAACTTAAAATGTGCTGTTTTAGTTTCCAGCAATCTATTGATGTATGAAATACAGACAGAATTTCTCAGGATCCAGGCAAAGCGAAACATTTTTCAGGGAACAACTACGTGCACCTCACTTGCATATGCAGTTTCACTTTGACAATCCTCAGGCTTCAGGATGTAGCATAAACAACAACCAAGCTTATCCCATCAAGATGGACTAGGTTATGGAGCATAACTTAGATTTGAAGATGCACTGTGAAATTTCTTAACAAAATTAGCCTAAAACATTGGGTGAATAAGTCACACCCTTTGCCTTAGCAACTAAGGTTTTAGGTTTGATTTCTGGATGATGCATTTCCCAAAAATCTGGACCTAGCTATTAATAGTGCCAGTGGGTCCCTCCTGAGAGAGAGAGAGAGAGTATACAAAACATTGGGGTGCCTCACCTGCAGTGGATCTTGTTACAAATCCTGATCCTGCTTCTTTGAGTTTTTGATCTTTCATCCTTCATCATCCCATTGTACTACTATATCTATCAAACCAGTGTTGTCAAAGGCACTTCGAGCACTCACCTAGGTGCTCAGGGGAGGCAAGATGCCCTTGAGAGCCTCAAGCCCTCAACAGTCCCCAGGTGGGATGATACTGTTGTAACACATTTTGTAACACAGATGCATAGGTGTCCACTTCAAGCCAAGGAGGCTTATAGATTTCATTGTTCCTTTCTTCGCACATCTTGTTTCAACATTTTCAGCTAAATATATTTTATTTTATTTTATTTTTTTTGTAACACTTATTTTCATAATGCATTTATTGTAATGTTACAGTCCTATGATCACAGGTAAGTAAACT